>NW_017385990.1:1040814-1078603 GCF_000237925.1 Schistosoma mansoni | reverse complement strand
CCCAGCCGAGTGCCCTGAAATGGCCCGTGTATACAACCACTGCCACAAAAGTCCTATTCACTGTTTTCTAGCGGCATTACTGTTGTTTATGAAATCGACAACACGAATAGCGAATGTTCGTCGCATTAACGGCGACGGCATACGGCGCACACACCTAGGGGAATCAGAAAACCTTGATTGCAAACCAATGGTGTACGTGAGCTCTAGAATCCTGAGGAAACAACTGAAGTACGAACCTATTGTCGGTCACCAGCTACCATGGGACTACATCTCATTACGTTGTTCCACTGTCTTTTGAATCAGACTTTTAGGTCGAATACTCGAAGTTTGGTCCCTTAAGAAAACCACCTGTTTAGATTTGGGCACCCGGGCAGTATCACCGATCACATACAAATCAATGATAATTTCTACTGGCTTCATTGTTATTGTGTGACGTATACGTATTTGGTTCCCTCTTGTTCCAATGTTTGTGTTCAAATAAAGAAATAAATAAGAATGACTACTGAGTCAATAAATACATATTTTTTAGTTGGGTAATGAAATACAACTAGGGTGAGAAATATTTGCATAGACAGTGCCATATGAAACAGGAATTAGGGTCAATACATAATTATATTGATTAAAATAGACAATTCCTTTGTAAGCAATCCTAAATGAGATATGTATACAGCAAAAAGAAAAAGGAGAACATCCAAATAAATAGTTGAGATCATGAGTCAATTGAAGCTAGACCATCAAGGAAAACCTGGAAGCACTGGATGGCCATTTCGTCCTATTGTGGGACTCCTCAGCTAAAATCTCCACGAAACCCAGATTCTGATCCAAATAAATAGTTTATGCAAATCTTATATCTTATAAGTATTTCATAAATGGTATTTCTAAGACAGTTATTTGAACACATATAAATTGGTACAAAGGGGAACCAGATCCATA
Organism: Schistosoma mansoni; assembly: GCF_000237925.1. Classification (NCBI taxonomy): domain Eukaryota; kingdom Metazoa; phylum Platyhelminthes; class Trematoda; order Strigeidida; family Schistosomatidae; genus Schistosoma; species Schistosoma mansoni. The sequence goes on along the minus strand of NW_017385990.1, from coordinate 1,077,670 downwards.
TGCACCACACAAAAATTGTCGTTACGACAATTTTTGTGTGGTGCATATGGATCTGGTTCCCCTTTGTACCAATTTATATGTGTTCAAATAACTGTCTTAGAAATACCATTTATGAAATACTTATAAGATATAAGATTTGCATAAACTATTTATTTGGATCAGAATCTGGGTTTCGTGGAGATTTTAGCTGAGGAGTCCCACAATAGGACGAAATGGCCATCCAGTGCTTCCAGGTTTTCCTTGATGGTCTAGCTTCAATTGACTCATGATCTCAACTATTTATTTGGATGTTCTCCTTTTTCTTTTTGCTGTATACATATCTCATTTAGGATTGCTTACAAAGGAATTGTCTATTTTAATCAATATAATTATGTATTGACCCTAATTCCTGTTTCATATGGCACTGTCTATGCAAATATTTCTCACCCTAGTTGTATTTCATTACCCAACTAAAAAATATGTATTTATTGACTCAGTAGTCATTCTTATTTATTTCTTTATTTGAACACAAACATTGGAACAAGAGGGAACCAAATACGTATACGTCACACAATAACAATGAAGCCAGTAGAAATTATCATTGATTTGTATGTGATCGGTGATACTGCCCGGGTGCCCAAATCTAAACAGGTGGTTTTCTTAAGGGACCAAACTTCGAGTATTCGACCTAAAAGTCTGATTCAAAAGACAGTGGAACAACGTAATGAGATGTAGTCCCATGGTAGCTGGTGACCGACAATAGGTTCGTACTTCAGTTGTTTCCTCAGGATTCTAGAGCTCACGTACACCATTGGTTTGCAATCAAGGTTTTCTGATTCCCCTAGGTGTGTGCGCCGTATGCCGTCGCCGTTAATGCGACGAACATTCGCTATTCGTGTTGTCGATTTCATAAACAACAGTAATGCCGCTAGAAAACAGTGAATAGGACTTTTGTGGCAGTGGTTGTATACACGTGGCCATTTCAGGGCACTCGGCTGGGGTGAGTGGGCTCTCATCACTCTCGGCCGTACCAGGGCATTTGAAGGCAGTAGTCATTTTATACTTACTTAAATGACATTAGCGTCAATAGAATATTTATGTTATTTAATGACTTCCTGTTCACTTACCGACACATGGACTATCTTTTGTAAAGTGTTTGATTTTTTCTCAAATCCAGCCAAATAATAGAATGAAAAGATCCTTAGGTGAAAATTTTTTTAAATTCAAGTGAATAGTGAACTTTGTCCATGAAAGGGGATATACAATTATACAGCATTTGATTATTGCTTTAGACATGTGCGGACAAACACATATATATAGGAAGTAGTTCTCATGGTAACTACTTCACTTGATTTTCTTCATTTAATTTTTAGATTAATAATTAAAATTTCTGATCAGGTTTCATTTTGTTTCCATCCCCCTTTATTCATACATGCATGTATCATACATATTTATCTAAATTTATTTTAGGATTTACAAGAACGTGTATTACGTGGCAAATATCGTGTTCCATTCTATATGTCAACTGATTGTGAAGCATTATTACGTAAATTATTGGTATTGAATCCAGCCAAAAGAATCACTTTAAGGGTAAATCAATATAAATTATTACTCTTTTCTATTGTCGTCTTTGTTGTTTAACTGAAACCGTCTAGTTTTTCTGTTGAACTAAGTAACCAAGTACATATATATGTACATGGGTAGTTTTCCGTCAGTCAGTCGGTTATGTGTTACGTAATTATTGTAAAAAATTCAAATGTTCATGAAAATAAACAAAGATGGATGATGGCTAACAGTGCGTCCTATTTTGGGACTCATCAGGTGAATGTACCTGCATCCCATAGTTGATGTTCACTTTGGGACTCGAACCCAGTACCGTTGGCTTTAAACGCCATCACTTTATCCCACACATCAATGGGAAAATTCGAACAATCAGTACAAAAATGAAGTTCATGAAAATAATTGTTAATTATTAACAAACAATTAGATGAAATATAGTCCGCGTGACTATCGTAACCACTGGTTGGAGACTCTAGATGACATGGCTTAGAATCGATCACAATGGCGTATGTGTAGACACTCTTTATCTTCCCTTAAACCTTGAGATTAAAATTGCTTCACATCTGTCTTCCTTCCTATACTATATCATTATATACAACCTTTCTTTTATATATTACCACCACTAAATTAACTAAATTGACTACTTCTATGAATTTGGTGTTCATCTTGTTGGGCTAATGAGGTATGGCAACTTAGGCCGATGCATATATGTGCCTGGTCCTACGTTGTAGCTTACTGACTGTATATGTAAGTGATATTATGTGAGATGGAAATGATTAGTAGAAAAAAGTCTGTTGAATTGAGTGAACATTAAATATGATAGTTCCATTTGTAACAGTTTCAAATTATTCGATTCTTGATATTTCGATTCAATTTTGAACAGTTGCAGTTAGTAGAGGTACATTCTCTGCAAATTTATTTCAATTTTTTTCCGTTAATTCCCAATGAGGTAATCCAAAACACTACAAAAAAATAAATTAAAATTTATACTCATTGTACTGTTAATACTTCTGTTGTGAACAAGGACAAGTGGGGACAATCGAATGTATTTAGGTACAAAATCATCGAATATCTCGTTAAAATATGAGAACCATATAGTAAATACACTTGGAATTGTTTGTTTGGATCTTCCCATTGATGTTTTTAGGACTGCAACTGGTCAGTCTCTAATTGGCATATGTGCATAGTGTGCGTATTGCAGGTGGCTATCAGGACTCAGTGGGCCGAGTGGATAACGCGATGGCGTTTGAAGCGAGGGTACTGGGTTCGAGTCTCAGAGTGAACATCAACTCTGAGATGCCGTTACATCCAGCTGACGAGACGCAAATAGGACGAAATGCGCGTTCTATATTCGTTCCCGTTCTTTCTTTATCGATCTTCTACTGAAATACATTCAATACCCGATCATCGTTATATACTACTTATGTGGATATGAATAACCCACACCACACTTCTACTACACTGCGATTTCATTTGATCATTACTTCTCGTTCTGAATTTGTAAAGCAACTTAAAAGGATTCACATGATTGCAAGGTTCCACTTTGTATATTATTGACTGCTTTTTTAAATGATATATTAAGGTTTCTTACTTGTTAGCAGTTAAGTAGCTTAATCGATCACTTTCTAATTAAATAAAAGTGGCTTGAATCCAAAATTGGATTCTCATAGATAACATCAATCCTTTCAACATTGTAAATACATCATGCTGACATAGAGTACTAAAGATCGCAAAATTTATACCTAAGATCTTTGTTTTACTGGTTACCAACCACCTGATTTCTTAATCTAGTGCATATTCAATGATTTTGATTAGTTACATCATTTCAATGGAATCGATAAAACTAAGAAACTACTTATGTGCATACTGTGCGTATTGCCTCGATATAGTCTAAATTCACAAGCAAGGTAAGCAAAGATGGATAGTGGCTAGCAGTGGAATCCAGTTTGACGCGCGTTTCGTCCTATTTGGAACTCGTCATCTGGATGTACCTGTATCTCAGAGTTGATGTCCACTCTGGGACTCGAACCCAGTACCTTTCGCTCCAAACGCCATCGCGTTATCCACTCGGCCACGATGGCGATAGCATTTGGAGCGAAAGGTACTGGGTTCGAGTCCCAGAGTGGAACATCAACTCTGAGATGTAGGTACATCTAGTTGACGAGTCCCAAATAGGACGAAACGCGCGTCAAACTGTATTCCACTACTAGCCACTATCCATCTTTGCTTACCTTGCTTGTAAGAAACGACTTCTTTTTCACAACTCTTTGTTTATCTTTGTTCTCTAGTGACATCTAATAAATCACACCTTTTAAATAGTTTTAACTGATGCATTTGCTGTTAGAATTTCATTCGTTTCCTAATATCTATTTACTTCTGTTCAACAATGATTTTATTCCATTTATTTTGAATATTCTAATAAAATTAGTATATTGACTTTGTATTCGACTTAGTAACTAATGTCATTCAATGTTTTTATTGATCTTCTTTAGTACCTATATAATATTCCCTTCTTTTCATCTCGTTTCTTTCCTTCATTCGTTTCTTTTTGTTCTTTCACATAGTAACGTACATCGTCTATTTCCACCCACCCCCCTTTATGAGAAAATTGTCCCTCAATTTTTGTCGATTAAACAAACCTTAATTATCATATTTCTCTACAATAATGTTTTTCTCATGTTTAATTCTGTTCTTTTGTAAGTGTGTATGTGTGTGCATCTGCATATTCATTTTCAAAATCATGTATTAAAGTTTATTCATGATTATTAATTGGTTATAATGAGGTAGGATAAGATTTATTTATTTATTGAAACACATTAACATTGGTACAGGGGGGCACCAGATACATATGCGCCACACAAAACTCATTTGATTTGTGTGATGGCTGTGATACTGCCCAGGTGCCCAAACTGAAGCAGGTGGTTTTCTTAGGGGGCCACACTCGGAGCCTTTGACCTAAAGGTCTGATCTACAAGGTAGTGAAGCATCGTGAGGAGATGCAGTCCCATGGTAACCGGTGACCAACGATTGATTCATACGCCATTTGTTCCTTCAGGATACTGGAATCAGCGCATGTGCACCATTGGTTTTGGATGAGTGTTTTCCAACTCCCCTAAGTGGATCCTCCATATCCACCAACCCGATTAAAGCGTCGGACATTCACTTTTCATCCTCTCAATTTGGTAAACAACAGTATTGTCACGAGAAGGCAGTGAGTAGGATTTCTTTGGCAGAGGCTATATGCGTGTGGCCATGTGAGAGCATTTGGAGAGGGAGAGCGGACTCTCCCCACTCTTGGCCGTACCAGGGCTTTTGGGGGGCGTAGGATAAGATAGTTGAATGAATTAAGTTTTTGGCATAAACATGTATAATACACGATATTGTTTTATTTCAACTAATAATGGTATTAATATGTTTATGTTATTAATGATCAGTAATCAATAAATGTTGACTTGTTCACTGTTCATCACGACAAGATCAATTAGAACTAAACTCATTTGTCTCACTGACGTTTCCAGTTTTTTTTTAAACTTACAGTTTATATGAAATGGTTTCATTCTATTTGTAGTCAATCCCGATTTACAACAGAACAGATTTTGTATGCATCATTGTCATCTAAATTTGATACCATTAATCATATATGTCGATGCTTTTGTTATAAATTTCTTTTATCATGACCGAACTATTCCTATTGCTTATTATTCTTGGACACTAATTCACTTGACAAGTTCCCAAATCAGAACACAGTTAAACAGGTAGAAAATATATTCCAAATAACATGGGTAGATGGAAGTAACAAGTACAATAAGAGATATGTTAGTATATTTATAGTTTTTAAATGAGAAGATTCTAGAGTCTTCTCCAAGTATCGGCTAGCGCTGATTGGATAAAAATTCACCAATCAGCGTGCAGCAACAGAATTGTGCATGGAACATGCTTTAAACCAATTTATGTCCCGTTAACAACTTTGTTTCGTAAATAGAAGTAGCCGTATGGAAACTCTAGAGCTTGATTTCGTGTTGGTTGACATACATCATCAAGTTGTACCTACAGTCTATAGCGGATTGATACTTCTTAGACCATTCTAACTTATCATTCCCGTTCCACAACTGTAATTTACCTCCTATCAGAAGGAGAATAAATTTCTTCATGATTATGAGTACTCAGCTGATAAAATGCCAACTTCCATGAAACTTAAATCAAACAGAACTTCTCTCTGACTGTCTAATATCGTGATTTACTGTATACCATTTAGATTCATCTAGGTTAATAACGATATTGACTCTCGATCGATAAGATTCAACCTGCAATCTAAACTTATAAAGGATGGTTTTTTAATTGATTACTTTATGTATTACCGTTCATTATATGTTTTTATTTCCTGAATAAATGGAAGTTTTACCAAAAACAAACTAGTTAGCTATTATAGAATCTTTTCAAATCTTTCATAAATACTATTAAATGCTCTATTGGCAGCCGATAAATTGTCAATTTTATGTATTTTCATAGTTGAAATCATGAGTCAATTGAAGCTAGACAGACCACCATGGAAAACTTGGAAGCACTGGACGGCTGTTTCATTCTATTATGGGACTCCTCCTCAGCAGTGTACATCCACGATCCCGCACTCGCGAGATTCGAACCCGGGACCTACCAGTTTTGCGCTACAGCACTGACCTGGCATCCAATTTTATATATATAATCTTTGATAAGGATGAAATTTTTTAAGCCCCCAAATGCCCTGGTACGGCCGAGAGTGGGGAGAGTCCGCTCTCCCTCTCGAAATCCTATCACATGACCACGCCAATATATAGCCTTTGCCAGGAAAGTCCTACTCACTGCCTTCTCGTGGCGGGGGTGTTATTTACGAAATTGAGAGGACAAAAAGCGAATGTCCGGCACTTTAACCGGGTTGGTGGACAAGGCGAGTCCACCTAAGGAAGTTGGAAAACCCTCATTCAAAACCAACGATGCACATCGGCTCCAATATCCTGAAGGAACAAATGGCGTATGAACCAATCGTTGGTCACCGGCTACCATGGGACTGCATCTCCTTACGATGCTCCACTGTCTTATAGATCAGATTTTCAGGTCAAAGGCTCCGGGTGTGGCCCCCTAAGAAAACCACCTGCTTCTGTCTGGGCAGCCGGGTAGTATCCAAGCCCTCACACAAATCCAATGAGATTTGTGAAGCGCATATGTATCTGGTGCTTCTTATTACCAATATTTATGTGTTTAAATAAATAATTCTTCAATAATAATCTTCTACTCTATAAATTAGTCTCATTTCTTTTCTTAAAGAAGACATTTATATTTATATTTCCAGTCTTATTGTCTTCTTTATCATATCTACAATTGATTATCTTTGTCAATGGAAATGTGTCGTTACTAAATAACACACATTTATAATCATCTATCTCTTTCCGCCTACCTAATTTTATTTTTTCCCTAATAAAAACAATCTATTATCATCCTTTCTTTTTTTTCTTCAATTATTCACACTCATACATCTTTGAAATTGTTTCTTATTTACTTTTGTTGTTGGGGTTTTTCGGTTAGATTTATTGATCTCTTTTTTAAATATTTCATTTCCTTGGAAACAAAATAATCTCTGTCTGATTGATTGGCTATTATTATTATTAACATTGTCTGGACACTTGGGAAATTGTCCAGAATGATCTTAATCATCTAATTTATTTATTTAATTAAACACATGAATATTGATACAAAGGGGGCACCAGATATATATACGCCACACAAATCTCATTTGATCTGTGTGAGGGCTATGATACTAACCGGGTGCCCAAACTGAAGCAGGTAGTTTTCTTTGGGGGGGGCACACCCGGAGTCTTTGACCTAAAGGTCTGATCCATAAGGCAGTGAAGCATTGTGAGTAGATGCAGTCCCATGGTAGCTGGTGACCGACAATAGATTCATGTCCCTCCAGGATACTGGAGCCTATATGCTCCATTGGTTTAGAATCAGGGTTTCTTAACTCCCGTGGGTGGACTATCCATGTCCACCAACCCGATTAAAACGAGAAGTACTAATCAAGATATAATACACATCCTAGATTCCTCCATTACCTACATATAAAATCTACTAGAATAAATACATTCACTTTAATTATGTTACAAAAACATGAATGGTATGATCCGCATCACTTTAACATCTATCATTTACGATAATAATAATAATAGTATGAAAATGTTTACTGTACAACATCAATCCAAATAAACTTTTATTAAATTATATAAATAGTTATGTAAACAAGTTGTTTATCTATTTTCTTTGAACATATTTATTGGACATATTTTAATATTCTTATTGTGAAGACTTGATCATTTATTAATTTAAACATATAAATATTGGTGCAAAGGGGCACTAGATACATATGCGCCACACAAAACTCATTTGATTTGTGTGAGGGCTGTGATACTGTTCAGGTGCTCAAACTGAAGCAGGTGATTTTCTTAGGGGACCACACCTGGAGCCTTTGATTTAAAGGTCTAATCCACAAGGCATTGAAGCACCGTGGGGAGATGCATTTCCATGATAGCCGGTGACCAATAATTGGTTCATACTCTATTTGTTCCCCCAGGCTACTGGAACCCATATGCATCATTGCTTTGGAATCAGGATTTTCCAACTTTCCTAGGTGAACTCGTCGTGAACAACACCCCCGCCACGAGAAGGCAGTGAGTAGGATTTTACTGACGTAGGCTATATACGGGTGGTCATGTGAGAGCATTTAGGAGAGGGAGTGCCCACTCTCCCCACTGCTCATCATTAATAACATCTATATATATATATGAATAGTTAGACGTATAAATATGGAGGTATATAGACTGTTTTTACTTAGATCATCATCTTGGTCCTATATATGATTGTGATTAATTGTTTATTTACAACGTGTTCGATGATTAGATCTGTAAAAATAAAAAAAATGATTATTGATTTTATTGTTTTTGTTTCATTTTTCCTCACTTTATTTTGTCTTCATCATTTTCTATTGTGTATGCGATTGTGTTTTACGTTTCAGTTAGCTGATAGGTATCTAAAGTAATAACAATAATAATAATACGAATCTCTTTCATTCTATTTACATTGTCTTATTGAACAAACAAAAATATCTATAAGGCTGAAAGTTTGATTTTGTTGATATGCATAAATAATTGTCAGTTATCAGTCAGTCAGTTACAGCGTAGAACTTAGTACGTACGTACATCATTTCGAGTTGCCATACCACATTAACACAGAGATGTAGTTGTCGATTCAAATCCCATAGTGGTAGAGGTTGTAAGAGTATAAGCATTAATGGGAAAGATTAGGATTTGAAGATGTTATTGAACAAGTATAATCCAGTGAAAAGAATTTGGAAAGAGAAAAAAGAAAGGGACATGAATTCAAAAGATTAGAATTTAGGTGAACACAAAGAGTGGATGCACCTTCGCCATTGCAAACGATTTTAAACCATGTCATTCAAGGTGTCTAACCATCGGTTGTTATCATCTTGCGAATCCCACAACCAGGTAGTCTACACCTACCAACATTTCGTTATATGATTAAACGAACAAATAATAATAATGATTTGTTCATCATTACATTATTATTGGTGTAAGTGTTTCTTTTCTCCTGTTAGATTATCGATTCCTGATGATGTTCCCGTTTAAGAATAATCAGTAACTGATTTATTAGGCATGTATATATATGTATTCAAGGTACTTAGCTTTATGTTCGTTTGAATTCTGTCAATTCTATACATGACTACCCAAAATCAAACTACATGAAACAGCGAATTATGAAACTGTCAATTGAAATCCTCAATGTTTCAACCAATAAGGAATCATCAATGATCATTGATCATATTTGTTGATCCGAGATGAAATCGATGTTCTTAACTTGATGTTCTTGTCAGATTTTTTCGCATGATTAACATATAAACGATAATCTATAATAGTTTTATATGTGTGATATCGGTTAGGTTTTCTTAGCTGACCTCTTGTATTCCATTTTGCTTATAGTAGTTGTATAGAATAATGATATTATTGCATAATTAGTTGGCGATAGTATGATAGGTTCTAAGAAAGTTCCCAGTATGTCACCAAAATGTTATAGTCTCGTTACTTACTAATTATATAGCAAAAATATCTATGACATTCATCCATAAAATTGATTCCAAGATTTACAGCTTTCTCGATATTCACCACGTTATAACAGTCTCATCAGATGATGCCACATACACACTGGGATATTCTGACCCTTTCTCATTTTTGATCGCTTCAGTTTGAATATATTCTAAATTGGTTTTTGTTTTTTGTGTTTATAGAATGTCATGTCTGATAAATGGTTAAATATTGGCTATGAAGATAATATTTTAAAACCTTATACTGAGCCACCTCCGGATTATAATGATACAGAGAGATTAGGTAAATCTTTACATTTATTACCTGGGGAAGAGGTTTGTTTATTCTCCACCTTTTTTCACTAGATGTTTATTCATACAGTGTTTCTTTTTCATAGTTGAAGCGTGAGTCAATTGAAGTTAGACCACCATGGAAAACCTGGAAGCACCGGGCGGCCGTTTCGTCCTATTATGGGACGACTCAGCAGTGCGCATCCACGATCCCGCACTCACGAGATTCGAACCCAGGACCTACCAGTCTCGAGCCAGAGCCCTTAACCGATAGACCACTGAGCCGGCTGGCATCCAACGGTGTTAATGTCTAACTTCAACTGATCCACGAAATTGAGCAGCCGTTCACCAATTGTCTTCAGTGAGTTCCTATCTCACAAAAGACGTGGTTTGAACTCCACTGGTCACTGCTTCTCACTAGAATTCCTTGATGTACTTCTCGAAGTCAGTTACTAGTGAGCATATGATTTTCTTTTCTCTAAAAGATAGACAGAGACTGCGGTGCAAAATTGATTTAGTCATAAGGGGGGATTATTTTAATAATACATTTATGCATATAGACTTTATGAACGAAAGGTGTATCACAATAAAGAGAGTATTTTGAATTCTTTTATCTTAAATCTGAAAGTGTTGGCTATACGCTTTAATTCTAGAATATCATAAGTTCCAAAATCATACTATTTATGAAACCTGTAATATATCCATCTATTCAACAATGGATCGTGGATGCGCACTGCTGAGGAGTCCCATAATAGGACTAAACGGCCGTCCAGTGCTTCCAGGTTTTCCATGGTGGTCTGTCTAGCTTTAATTGACTCATGATTTCAACTATGAAAATACTGAAATATCCACAAAAAACCCCCTTCGAATGCTAATAAATAACATTTTTGAACCAATTGAATGTAGTGTAGTGTATTGGATCTATGATGGAATAGCGTTGTTTGTGATAATTTACTTTCGACCTAGTATATGAGACTTCTTTTCAGTTCTCATCCGAAACTCCACCTGGGGGATCTAACACAAGACCTTCAGGTCTTGAGTTTTGAACTTAACATTTAGACCACTTAATCGATCTCTAATGGTCTACACATCTAAGTTCAATCAATTCATGATATTGAATAATTGTATTTAATCGCTATTATTGATAAGTAACTGTTTTACATACAACAAATTTGAACTCCAGTGTTAACATCTTCTCACCATTAGTTTGGAATCAGGGTTTTCCAACTCCCTTAGGTGAACTTTCCATGTCTGTTAACGTGGTTAAAGCGCCGAACATTCGCTTTCCGTGTTTTGTTAATTTCGTAAATAACACCCCCGACACGAGAAGGCAGTGAGTAGGACTTCCCTAACAGAGGCTATATACGCGTGACCATATGAGAGCATTTGGAGAGGGAGAGCGGACTCTTCCCACTCTCAGCCGTACCAGGGCATTTGAGGGCCACTAGTGAATACTCACGTTTTATCGATTTATGTGTGTACTATGTGATTTTGTGAATTCTACAAATTTCGAGATCATTCATACACTACTATGGATAAATGTATCGAATACTAATGACATTGAATGATTAATATTTTCGTTTTTCAACGAAAATATTCTGTCTAGAGTGATTATGATTACATTCTTATTGAAAGTTCAGGTGTTCATCTTGTGCTAACGAGGTATGGCAACTTGGACCGATGCATAAATGTGTCTGGTCCTACGTTGTAGCTGACTGACTGACTGATGTTAGTCGATTTTAAGACTATCATGTAGGCATCATCTTCTAAAATTGATTTTCTGTATATTCATTTGCATACCTTTTGTATCTTATTTAGAAATTATGCGTATTATGGGTTATCGACCGGATGATGTTCGTGAAGCTTTAATCAAACAAAGTTTTAATAATGTCACTGCAATTTACTTATTATTAGCTGATCCAAAAACAAGATTAACTCTACCAGCTGGTAGTCTTTTTCCATCTAATCAATCACAATCATTACATGGGAATATAGGACTTAATCATCATCATCATCAATCATCCGGTTCTGAAGGTGTTACAGTTGATGCCTCCTCCACTCCTGCTACTGTGACAGAAGATGAAACTAATCCATCATCGAAAGTTCAGTCTTCCTTAGACAATTCCAATGGAAACAATAATAATAAACAGAAAACTAATCAAAATGGATTAACCTACCAAAGCAAAAGTGAGCTAGTTTAAGTAAATGCTTTATAATAAGCGTCGAATATAACGCGTCACATATAGTATGATGATAATAGACAGATTGTTATGTAACTGTAGGACGGATAATGGATAAATGAACAAGAATATCAAATTTATCACGACTGAATGTTGTTTGACTCTCAAGAAATATGGTAGATCAGCAGTTCAGGAAGTAGAGTTATGTGAGAGATAATTGTCTGTTTGACAAATTGACAAATATTGGTACAACAGGGCACCAGATATATATGCGCCACACAAAAGATTGTCATTTAATTTAATTTTGTGAGGGCTATGATACCGCACGGGTGCCCAGACCGAAACAGGTGGTTCTCTTGGGGAGGGGCACACCCCTAGCCTTTAACCTAAAGGTCTGATCCACAAGGCAGTGAAGCATCGTGAGGAGATGCATTCTCATGCTAGCCGGTGACCAATAATTGGTTCATTCACCATTTGTTCCATCAGGATTCTGAAGCCATGTGCGCCACTGGTTCAAAATCGGGGTTTTTCAACTCCCCTAGGTAGACTCACCGTGTACACCAACCCGGTTAAAGCGCCGGACATCTGCTTATCGTGTTGTTAATTTCGTAAACAACACCCCTGACACGAGAATGCAGTGTGTAGGATTTCCCTGGCAGAAGCTATGTGCGTGTGGCCATGTGAGAGCATATCGAGAGAGAGGGCGGGCCCTCTCCACTCTCGGCTGCACCAGGGCATTTGGGAAACACCATGGTAAAATGAGGAATTGAATACTCTAGTTCGATTTAAATTAGTGAACTCCTTAAAGTTTTTTTCTATGTACGAAAATTTCTAATCGATTCTACATTGAAGCCAGTTTTGCTAACTTTGTAAGTTGCTTTGCATTATGATTCTGATGGGAGATAAGTCACTTGAGTTCGATCTATTGGATACCATCATCCTAATATGGACGCCGTTAGTGCGCATCCATGATTCCTCACTCGCGACTCAAACTTTGAGCCTTCGGTCTCACGCGCAAACGGTCAACATCTAAGCCACTGAGCTAGTGTCCAACGGTGTTAATCTCTAACTCCAATCATTCTATGATCTTCAGCCTTTATCCATTGCATGCGTTGAATAGTTGTCTTACACCCGATACTGATTGAACTCCACTGGTCACGGCTTTCCATTAGAACTCCAAGAGTTATATTTTGAACCCAGTAACTAGTTAGCAGATGACTATTATAAGTATTGGGGATTAGTAGAGATTGTTGTATTTTCACAGTTTGAAATCCAGGCTCTCAGTGATAGCCTAGCTACGATCAGTTAGTGGTATCAACTGCAAAAATACTGCAATCTCTACAAATGCTTCGTACTGATATCTATCTTGTGTCATGTTATTGTGGTTTATCGATTTTTAGAAAGTGGCATTTACACAATCTGGTTGTGGTAGTAGTAGTAGTAGTGTGGTGTGGTCTACTTATATCCATATAAGTAGTATATGGTGTTGGTCAGACATAGAATGTATTTTCGCAGAAGACCGATGAGGAAAGAACTGAAACGAAGCGCAATCGGAAGGAAAATGGACGAACAATGGAATTATAGAAGAAACAGTGAAGATCCAGACTATTGGTTGTCAATTTGCAAATTGACTGTTCATTGTATGATTGAAAGAATTTACTGAGATAGTCTGTAATTTTTGCTTAAATACATTCGATTGTCCCCAACCAGTGTTCTGTTCACTACAGTAGTAGTAGTGAGTTGTGAAATAAAATTTGCTTACAATTTAACTGTAACCCACTAGATACCATTGGCCTACACATGAAATAGAAATATGTTTGAAAATAAATGTACCCCGTTTTTCACAAATACACGTTTATATTCTCTGTTTTTTTAAGCCACAATGTTTTGTAAATGTTTGTTTTTCTATTTGGTTGCCGAAAAAATGTACTAAATGGAACTTTTTATTGTTAAATTCATTTAGTTGTTGTTTGTTTGAATCTTCCCATTGATGTTTTTGGACTGAAACTGGTCAGTCTCTAATTGGCATATGTGCGTACTGTACGTATTGCCTCGATATAGCCTTAATTCACCAACATGGTAAGCAAAGATGGATAGTGGCTAGCAGTGGAATCTAACTTGACGCGCGTTTCATCCTATTTGGGACTCGTTAGTATTCCGAAAACCATCTTCTACTAGTAAACAGTACTTTATCGTAGTGTACCACCTATCCTATACTATTATCGAATCTCTTAAAAACAAAAAAAATCCATCCATAAAATTACTTGTATCTTGTAGGCGTTTATATTCTTTGAGTCTTTATTTTATAGATTTTTGAAAAATTCTATCCTATCGAATGTATATGCAAATGAATTAGGATTGCTTTTGTTTTTTTCTTCTTAAAACTTATTCTTTTGTCTTTTGGTCCTTTTTGGTCACATTTTTTGAGCCATCGTTTTTACACTAATCATATTAGTGTTGGTCTTAACGACCTGAGAGCGTAACCGCAGTGCCCAAGGGACAACTGCTTGAGGCTGGTCACATACGACATTTTTGTGGGTAATTTTCGCGTTAACTCCGTTCTGCAGAAGACCTTGCCGCCGGAGAAAATCCGTAAGATAAGGCGAGGTGTGCATTTTTAGGGTCGACCTTTTCTAACCCCGCCCCTCCTTGTGGGAAGGCAGCATCGCTGTTATGCTGGCTGTTTGAAAAAAACACCTTAGTGCCGTCACACCTCTGTACAGTCGGCAGTAGAGAGACCTTGAATGACATGGCTCAAAATCGTTTGCAATAGTTCAAGTGCATCCACTCTTTGTGTTCTACCAAATTCTAATTCTTCATGCCCCTATCCTTTTTCTCTTTTCAAATTTATTTCACTGGATTATACTCCTTGAATATGATCTTCAAACCCTAATCTTTCGGATTACTGCTTATAACCTTACTACTTCTACCACCATGGGATTTGAATCGACAACTGTATCTCTGTACTAATGTGGTATGGCAACTCGAACTGATGTACGTACGTACGAAGTTCTACGTTGTGATTGACTGACTGACACTAATCATATTCTTGTATTAGAATAATGATATAATTTGTTAAAATATATTTTTTGCAGTCATTAAATTATATACACTCATAGATAAGATGATTTTGACTGGTTTCTAAAGTTTGTTGGGAGAGTTGTTATTTACAAATTAACCACGCAGGTAAAGGATACTTCTTGAGCAACCTGTTAAGGAAACTAAGTTTTGGGTGGTCTATACAAACCCTTCTAATAATTAGAGGACGAGTATACTGCGCGGCAGTTCGTTCTAGCTGCGAAACGTGGCCATTAAGAGTAGAAGATACTTGTCGACTACTAGTATTTGACCACAGATGTCTTAGAAATATTGCTTAAATCTGCTGAGATCACCGGGTAAGTAATCGTGAGGTTCAGACTCGGGGTATTAGGGAATGATGGTAAATCAGTTGATGAGGTCATAAATCTTCATCAACTGAGATGTTTGGGCCACGTGTTATGTATGTCTGAAAACCGATTACCACGGCGCGTTATGCTGACTAGTATTGGGGATTAATGGAAGAGAGTTAGAGGCGGCCAAACCAAAACGTGGCATCAGTCCTTGAAGTCACTAACTTCTAGTCTTAGCCATGTTGGTGTCCGCGTAACTATTGTAACCAATGGTTGAAGACTCTAGGTGACATGGCTGACGATCGTTCACAGTGGCGTAGGTGTATACACTCTTTGTCTTCTCTTAGGCCGTGAGATTGAAATTACTTTATACCTTTTTTTCTACGAACTTATTCTTTCTTCTTGTATTTTATCCTTGTACACGGTCTTTCCTTTATATATTACTATCATTTAAGTAACTACTTCGATAAATTCGATGTTCGTCTTGTTGTGCTAATAAGGTATGGCAACTTGGACCGATGCGTTTATGTGCTTGGTCCTGCCTTGTAGCTGACTGACTGATTGAAACCAATCACACAAGGGCTTTTCCTGAAAGGTTTTAGGTGTTTTGACTCCATATTTGTAAGGTACGGTTGACACCAAAAAAAACGGAGAAAGTTGTAATGTAGATTTTTAAAACATGGCTCTTTCTACCCACCCGCTATTATCAGTTACTTAGTTTGTTTTTTCTGATTTTCTCAGTAGTTTTAAGGTTAGGTTAAGAGCTATTTTGAAACGGACATAGTGAAGATTCGATGGAAGTTATCCTTTACACTGTAGTTACTTTACTTACTGTGTTAACATTTAATTTACGTAGCATGAATCAATTCATAATCTTTTTGTATAATTACAACTTTATTTTTTCCCATTTCTTCGTGTTTTCATGTAAAAATGACTAATGTAACTCAATTGGTCTCCATACATACACACATAGATTTCTCAGAATACATAAATATTTGAAGGCGGTTTTATTGAGATTCTAGTAATTTTATATAGTTGAAATCATGAGTCAATTGAAGCTAGACAGACCACCATGAAAAACGTGGAAGCACTGAACGGTCGTTTCGTCCTATTGTGGGACAGTTGGATGCCGGCTCAGTGGTCTAGGAGGTTAAGCGCCTGAGCGCGAGACTGATAGGTCCTTGGTTCGTATCTCGCCAGGCGGGATCGTAGATGTGCACTGATGAGGAGTCCCACAATAAAACGAACCGGCCGTCCAGTGCTTCCAGATTTTCCATTTATTTATTTATTCAATTGTTCTTATATATTCAATAAATATAATCAATAAAATCATTATATTTGTATCGAAAAGTAACAAAAAAAAAGAAAAAGTATACTCCTTCTCTCTGTTGTTGTTGTTGTTGTTGTTATACACTCGCTTGCTCTCTCTCTCTCTCTCTCTCATTTCTGGTTGTACAGTCGAATAAAAAGAGTTAATTATTGTCATATTGATTGGAATAGAAAAAAAATGCTTTTTTGTCTTATCTTTTTTTTTATTTTTATTGTTGTCATACGATCGTTCTCATTCTTCTGTGTGTGTGTGTGTATGTGGTGGGCAAGAGCCTTTGTATAAGTTATAATGTTTATTTTCTATTTATTTATTCTCTTGTTTAAAGTTACAACGATTATTTGGATTAAATTTGTTACATGTCAGTGTTTTTTTTTAAAATTTTATTGTTTACTTTTGCATAACGATTATTGTTGTCCAGTAATTTTTTTTGTTCCCAGACTTTAACTCTTTCTTTTTCTGACTATTAACTAAGGTATTCTTTTGGAAAAAATAGTTGTGAAATGCCCCAAACGACCTGGTATGGACGAGAGTGGGGAGAGTTCGCTCCCCCTCCCAAAATACTCTCACATGACCACACGTAATATAGCCTCTGCCAGGGAAGTCTTACTCAAGGCTTTCTCGTGGCGAGGGTGTTGTTTACGAATTTGAGAGGACGAAAAGGGAATATCCGGCGCTTTAACCGGTTTGGTGGACACGGCGCATCCATCTTGGGGAGTTGGAAAACCCTTATTGCAAAGCAATGGTGCACATGGGCTGACTCAAGGATCTTGAAGGAACAAATGATGTACGAATCAATCGTTGGTCACCGGCTACCATGGGACTGCATCTCCTTACGATGCTCCACTACCTTGTGGATCAGACCTTTAGGTCGAAGGCTTCGGGTGTAGCCCCCCTCCTAAGAAAACCACCTGTTTCAGTTTGGGCACCTGGGCAGTATCACATCCCTCACACAAATCGAATGAGATTTGTGCGGTGCATATGTATCTGGTACCCCTTTATACATATATTTATGTGTTTAAATAAATAAATAAGTTGTGGAATGTCGATCATAACAATCATGTATTCATTAGTGACTAATTGTAAGTGATAATTCTTTGAGTTCTAGTGTAAAAGTGTCACCTGGGGAGTTCTTTTTTGTTGATTAGTAGCATTGAAAAAATGATTCAGTATTATGAATTGATTGAAATCGAATATGTTGACTATGAAATGTTATTTCATCGAATAAATCAGTTACAACGTAGAACTTCGTACGTACGTACATCAGTTCGAGCTGCCATACCACATTAGCACAGAGATGCAGTTGTCGATTCAAATCTCATAGTGGTAGAAGTAGTGAGAGTATAAGCATTAATGTGAAAGATTAGGGTTTGAAGATGTTGTTGAAGGAGTAAAATCCAATGAAATAAATTTGGAAAGAGAAAAAAGATAGAGGCATGTAGAATTCAGAAGATTAGAATTTGGTAGAACACAAAGAATGGATGCACCTTCGCCATTGCAAACGATTTTGAGCCATGTCATTCAAGGTCTCTAACCATCGATTTCTATCATCTCGCGAATTCCAACCAGGTAGTCTACACCTGCCAACATGCCGCAGTCCACTTGTCAGTGACTTCATGGATTTGTGCCATGTTTTGGTCTGGCCGCCCCTAGCTTTCTTCCAACCTACTCCTACACCATAAAACAACGCTCGTCGCGGCAGTCGGTGGTTGGGCATACGTAACACGTGTTCCAGCCATCTCAACTGATGAAGTTTCACTACTTCATCAATCGATTTGCCATCCTTACCTAGTACCTGTTTCCTAACAACTGCATTACTTACCCGGTGGTCCCAGGATATACGATCAATGCTTTGAAGACACCTGTGATCGAATGCTAGTAGCCTACGAATATCCTGTACTCTTATCGGCCATGTTTCAGTGTCATAAAGTAGGACGGAACGGACTGCTGCACAGTAAACCCGTCCTTTTGTTGCTAGACGGATATTTCGCCTACGCCATTTCATTGATTAAACACTCGATCCATGGCTTAACAAATCTTGATGGTCATTCCCTGGTATGTTCGGGATATGCATTACTGAAGAGAGTTAGGGGCGGCCAAACCAAGATGTGGCATCAGTCCTTGTAGTCTCAGCCATGTTGGTATATGCAGACAACTTGGTTGGGGTCTGCGTGACTATCGTAACTAATGGTTGGAGACTCTGGGTGAAATGGCTCACAATCGATCACAATGGCGTAGTTGTATACACTCTCTGTCTTCTTTTCTTGTGCTACATCCGTATACACAATCTTTTATATATTACCACCATTGAAGTAACTACTTCTATGAATTCGGTATTCATCTTGTTGTGCTACTGAGGTATGAGCATATGTACTTGGTCCTACATTGTACCTGACTGACTAACTGACTGTTATCACTTCTAAACTATAGTTTATTTGAAATCATGTAAAATCTAGTTAAAACAAACTACTTTTTTTTTGATGATTTGGTTTTTTCTTTGGTTGTATAGAATTTGAATGTCTACATAGACCTTCTTATTCACTTAATAGAGTGAATGAATTCATTAGCATATAAATATGTATACTATATATAACTATACATTTAATTCACTTGACAATTCTATTCTATTTGTGTTTGTTATAAGTAATTTGAGATTATTCACTTTATATTTTACAAGTTTATTGTTTAAGGGTAAATTCAAATGTGGTTTATAGCAACAACAAAAGAGCACATTAAGCTATAACTGATTTATGTCAATTTATCAACAACAACAACAAAATATGGTACAGATTATTGATTGCATTTTTTTGTTATTAAAGACAATCCAATTCATCTTTTACACTTTATATCAATTTGTATAAAACATATTTAACATTTTAATAGTTGAGATCATGAGTCAATTGGAGCTAGACAGACTACCATGGAAAACCTGGAAGCACTGGACGACTCCTCAGTGGCAGTGCGCATCTATGATCCCGCCCCGTGAGGTTCGAACCCAGGACCTATCGGTCTCATGTGCGATTGCTTAACCTCTAGACTACTGAGTCAGCATCCAACGGTGTTGGCATTCTTTAAAACAATGCAGTATTGACTATAGTTGAGGTATTTAGATTTAGACCATCCAGTCTTTGATTCATTTCATGTTCTACATATGTGACTTGGTTAATATATAGGATAGATTCACCTATTAGCCTTTTTACATAATAAAAGTGTACTTGGTTATTGGTGTTTCATTTAAGTTAGTGTGTTTTAAGTAATGTGGTAACTTTTGGGGGAGGATAAATATATCGGTTCAAATTGTTACGCTATATTAACACAGGAAGTTGAAATAATCAAGCCAAATTCACTTCTGTTTGAATCTTCCCATTGGTTCTTAGGACTGCATTTGATCAGTCTCTTATTGGCATATGTGCATACTGTACGGACTGCCCCGATCTAGCCTTAATTCACAAGTACTATAAGCAAAGATGGACAGGGGCTAGCAGTGGAATCCAGTTTGATGCGCGTTTCGTCCTATTTGAGACTCATCAGCTGGATATACTTGCATCTCAGAGTTGATGTTCACTCTGGGACTCGGACCCAGTACCTTTCGCTTCAAACGCCATCGTGTTATCCACTTAGCTACTGAGTCCTGATAGTCAGAAGAATAGCAGTTGCATTAGAAAACTCTTACGTAGAGAATATGATTTAAAGAGAACAGTACAGCGGTTAATAACTTCATGAAATGATGTTACATCGTAGTGTGACTTACGTTAGTGATACTTCATTTAATCACATTATTTTTATTGCAATGAAAATTCCTCAATTAAGCATAGATCTTCAGTTTTTCTTGTTATCACTTATTAGTCTACTTTAGTGTATACTTATTATTGATAAATAGGTAATACAAACAAGTATGAATTTTATATTTCTGAACATATTGATAAGTAACTTCGGGTTACTTAAGCTATGTTGCTATGCTTATTTGACTATAATTAGAATGGAATCATATACGATGATTTGAATGTGTTTGCATATTGATGGAAATGTTCGTTTGAATACTTAGATTAGGTTATCTTCATATGAAAGTCTAATCACTGCGCCAAAGTAACATTTGTAGTCGGAAATTACGTCTATGCACGTTTAATACTTATTTATTTATTTAAACACATAAATATTGGTACAAAGGGGCACCAGATACATATGCGCCACACTTTCTTTGTGTGAGGGCTGTGATACTGCCCAGTTGCTCAAACTGAAGCTGGTGATTTTCTTAGGGTACCACACCCGGAGACTTTGACCTAAAGATCTGATTCACAAGGCAGTGGAGGAGCGTAAGGAGATGCAATCTCATGGTAGCCGGTGACCAACGCCTGATTCATACGCCATTTGTTCCCTCAGGATACTGTAGCCAGCCCATGTGCACCATTGGTTCGGAATGAGGGTTTTTCAACTCCCCTAGGTGGACTTCCCGTGTCCACCAAACCGGTTAAAGCACTAAACATTCGCTTTTCATCCTCTCAATTTCGTGAACAACACCCCCGCCACGATTAGGCAGTGAGTAGGATTTCCCTGGCAGAGGCTATATACTCGAGGGCGAGCGAACTCTCGTAACAGGGCATTTTGGGGCATGACGTTTAATACGCTATAGTATGTATAGAAAAAATAAGGGTCATTGCAAAACATTAAGGTTTTAAGTTCAATTTCACTTTTTAGCATTATCAAGAAGTTTTAAATTAGTACAAAATTGCTATTTAGGTGTTCTGAACTTCCAATTAATAATCGTCTGGAAAATATTCTTTTGTATTATGCAAGGCAATCAGTAACGAACTGTTGGGCAACGTTTCATACTATTTGTTGTTTTACATAATCGATGAATATCATTACCACTTTCAGATTTTCAAAAAAAATCTCGCCTAACATATCGCCATTTACTTAATTATTGAGTAACATTCTAATAAGATATTAGTAGATTCGATGTTAAACTTAATGGTTGACTTCATCATCAATTCATGTAATGATATTCAAGGATAATCACTGTTTGGATGAAATCCTTGACACTTTTAGTTTTCTACTGTAACAGAAACATTCCTTCGATATCTTCAAAGGGATTATCTGTTTAAGCAAAGATGGATAGTGGCTAGCAGTGGAATCCAGTTTGACGCGCGTTTCATCCTATTTGGGACTCATCAGCTGGATATACCTGCATCACAGAATTGTTGATGTTCACTCTGTGACTCGAACCCAGTACTGTTCGCTTCAAACGCTATCGCGTTATCCACTCGGCCATTGAGTCCTGATAGCCACTTGCTTGTGCAATGGGGTAAAGTTGAAATTTACTTAATATTGAGTAAATTTCAGGATTATCTGTTTTTGTTTTAATTGTTCCAGAGTTACATAAATTTATCTTCATATATCAGTGCATTTTGTTTGTTACTATGACGACGAAGGTAGTCACTGGGCCCTATAAATATAAATATCAGTTCACTAAATCTTTCTAAGAAAGAAAAACCTAAATAGTCAGATAGGTTATTTATGTCCTATAGGTAATATGACATTTACTATATTTATGTAAATAGTGACATGTAACTCCTACAAATCACTTGCCTAATCTTCTTCATCTTGTTACCCTTGTATTTATTAGAATAGAATATACATATTCTTATAGGTTATATGCATCATTAGTAATATATAATGGTTCATAATTACCCCCCCCCAATCATTTATTGTAATTTGATTATAGTGGTAATAACAAAGGGGGACAATGTATGATTTTCTTTTTTATTACACTGTACTTGTGTTAATCTTTCGTATGTTTTATTTATTAGTGTATCTATCTCTGCCTTTCTTTGATACATTGAATGTGATCACTTTACACATTAGCTTAGAGTAAAACGAATTGACTTGTCGCTTGATGATGTTAATAGTGTAGTGAACAAGAGGACGAGTGGGGACTATCGAATGGATTTGACACAAAAATTACAGACTATCTCACTAAAATCTGAAAAGTATACAGTAAACAGCTAATTTGAAAACCTTACATAATTGAGTTCATGAGTCAATTGAAGCTAGACGACCATGGAAAACCTGGAAGCACTGGACGGCCGTTTCATCCTATTATGGAACTCCTCAGCAGTGCGCATCCATGATCCCGCTTCGCGAGATTCGAACAGAGGACCTATCAGTCTCGCGCCACCTATAGACCACAGACTGGGCATCCAACAGTGTTAATGTCTAACTTCAACCAATCCACGAATTTGAGCAACCATTCACCATTGTCTTCAGTGAGTAGATATCTCCCAACAGACCTGATTGAACTCCACTGTTTACTGCTTCAATTGACTCATGATCTCAACTATATGAAATTATTAAAATCTCCACAAAACCCTTTTCTGAAAATTTGAAAACTATCAATCAATTGTCTTAATCTTGACTATTCCTTCTGCAAATATTAGGCCGTAGGCTCCCATTATCATTGTTCATGTATTTTCATACCAATCGCGTTTCGTTTCCGTTTTTGCCTTATCGATTTTGTAGTGAAATACATGCTCTACCTTACCATCGTCATATACTACTTATGTGGATATAAGCAACCCTACACCATAGTAGTATTGATAGAATATATTTTAAAGTTATTTGGTTAGATTATAATTTATGGACAACTTTTGAGTGACACTGAAGTAACCTTTAAGATGTTCATCTACTAACTAGGACCAAATGATGATGATGACGATGATGATGATGATAATAATAATAATAATAATAATAAACCAAAACGAGGAATTAAAATTATAATGTACAGTTGATAAATAAGGTTAGAAATTAGATTTAGGGTTTCCATCACGAACCAGTATCATCTTAAATGTCGAAACGCTATTTAACCAAATAGATTTATGAATTTCATCCCATAATCCAAGACCTATTATCTTATATTTGATGATTTGGTTCATAAATTATAGTCTTGCAAGCATTTTTTGGCTTTCAGGTTTGGTGTATAAATTGTTTGTTTGTTTTTTTTAATGTAGAAGAGTCCGGACAAGACAGTAGTGGATCTCAACATAATGGAGTACGACGGATCAGTGGTATTTCTTGGATGAAGCAAAGGTTAGCCAATCAATTGAATTTTAAATGCTCACGTAACATCTGGTCATATTTTATCGAAAATAGTATCTAACATGTTTGAATTTGTTGGACAGAACTCGATATACATTTCCATGGTGATACCACGTTAAAAGCACCAGTTCTCGTCAGATCACCGCAGTTAAGCAACTTCAATGTGTTGTCTTTCTTCATATTGATTAGTTTCGCTATTATTTTGTCTTGTTTGGTATTCATCTTGTTAGTATCATTTCTCTTAGTGTGATATGTCAACTTAAGCGGACTGAGTTGACTATGACTGAATGTTTGGTAGGACTGTTTCAATGATTTATCTCTCTCTCTCTCTCTGATTAATTCGTTTATTGTTTCATTAAAACCGTTTCAATGTGTTTTTAATTCCAGTGCAAGTGCTGGTCCAACATCTAATAGGCAAGAGAAATTGAGTGTAGATGAAAAGTGAGTTGTTATTATTATAATGATTTCTGATTTGTACTATTTTGTGCATATGTGTTTGTATTTAAATATGCCTCCTCAATGATAACGATTTGAATACTACTGTTCAATGTATGTTGTACGGACTACTTATTTATCAAGTATTTTAGGCAATAGCTCTATGAAAAACCCTGATTTCGACTTAACGTCGGACTTTGGACTTAATTTTATCGGCGGGTATCCTGGAATGGTATATCCTGACGTTGTTTCGCTGGTGTATCATTGGTACTCTAGTCTTAATGCTCAGAAAAAAGGTCTCTCTAGTAGGTCATCTTCAGCCTTGATTCTGGCCAGTATTCCAAGCAAATGAAAGTAATGTTGCGATATAAGGTGATAAATACACTTTCATAGTGGTTGTTCTTATTAGTCACCATCTTTAAATGAAGATCATTCACCACTTTTTGGTGAAATTTTTATATCTCTTAACTCAGTCTACCTTCTATGTTATCTACTACCAGTACCTTGGTTTTCTAAAATGACTTTCATTAATATAAATCAATGAATCCATAAACTTTAAACATATAGAAATCTCGAAAAGAAAATCCCACTCATCCATATTTGGGATTCCAGAGTTACATTTAAGGTAGTCGACCGATAGTAAAACAAAGTTTGTATCATCATACCTACTTAAATCATTATTGTAATTCATTTTGGATGTAATTTCCAGTAATCAATATCTAGTTGGTAAAAGAATAACAAATTGCGTAACATAAGATCCATCTTTGCTTATAATGCTTGTGAATTAATACCATTTGTTCGGTCAGAATCTAGGAGCGTATGTGTACCATCGGTTTAGAATCAGGGTTTCCCATCTCCCCTAGATGGATCCTCTGGTTTTAATCCATTTAGAGTGACACTAATGCCACTAAAAGGCAGTGATTCAAACTTCCGTGGTAGTATCTGTGTGTGCATGACCATGTGAGAGCATTTGGGGGGGGTGGACTCATTGCATCTTCGGCCGTACCGGGGCATTCAGGGGCCCAAATTTAGTAGATTACAACTGGCTTTACTTAATTTGTTTTTTTCTGAAATAGGGACATTTTGTTATTGTTGTTTATTTTTACGGTTAAGCAACACAATTATGTGTGCATTCACTTGTGTTACACACAAACACGTGAGTATTTATGTGAGTTAGCGAAATTACGAGTACAAGTGTTCATAGATGTGCATAGATACTATTGACAATGTAAAACAAAATACAACATGAGTCTTTTTTTCTGTATAAATACGTGTTAACCTTTTTGTAATTGGTGAATAGAGTTTCATATTCTTTAATGTGTGTTCATACACATATGTATACAATGATTGTCTTTGTTTGTTTACTAGTTTGTTATAAGTATCATTTTCCACTTTGTTATCGTTTATCAAATGTTGTTTACATTAGCTACCGATTAGTGTCAAGTTTCGATGAAAATGACATCAGCAAGATCACTTTATGTTGAGTTTTTTTTAGTCTAATAAGTTTCTTCGTCACAGAAACAGACGCCCCCAAATGACCTGGTACGGCCGAGAGTGGGGAGAGTCCGCTCTCCCTCTCGAAATGTTCTCTTATGGCCACGCCTATACAGCCTCTGTCAGGGAAGTCCTACTCAATGCCTTCTCACACTAGGGGTGTTGTTCACGAAATTGAGAGGACGAAAAGCGAATGTCTGGCGCTTTAACTGGGTTGAAGGACACGGAAAGTCCACCTAGGGGAGTTGGAAAACCGTGATTCCAAACCAATGATGCACATGGGCTCCAATAACCTGAGGGAACAAATGGCATATGAACCAATCGTTGGTCACCGGCTACCATGTGAATGCATCTCCTTACGATGCTCCACTGCCTTGTGGATTAGACCTTTAGGTCAAAAGCTCGGGTTGTGGCCCCCAAAGAAAACCACCTGCTTCAGTTTGGGCACCTGGTCAGTATCACAGCCCTCACACAAATAAATGAAATGATGACTTTTACTGACAATCCTATTTACGCGCTTATTATATGTCAGACAATTTGCATCATTATTATTATTTACCATATCGCTTATTCACTCCCTTTTATTCCTAGTTTGTGTGTGGCGCATGTGTATCTGATGCCCTTCTGTACCAATATGTATGTGTTTAAATAAAAATAAAAACAGAAACAGACAAAATCCAGTGACTTGATGATATATAATGATGACTATTGTTTCATACCATTCTGGTTGGAACCCTCTTTACTAACTCTTTCCTTTTTTAAACGAAGTTTTTTATGAAGATTGGTTTTAGGTTTGTATTGCAACCGTTTGATAAGATATCAGTTTATGACGTAACTGAGTTTGAAGAACAATATTAACATTTATAATTTACGCCACCGATATTGAAAACTATTTCAATCCAGGCGACATTGGACAACTATTTCGTCGTTGAACGATAATGAAATGCGATGTACACCATCGGCAGCCTTATATATATATGGCGTACGTGGTCATGTGTAAGAACATTGTATATCAGTATCAATACTCAGATACCAAATGGTCAAATACATTGGATAACTAGGCTCAGGATCGGTTCTAACGTCATTGATGCATTCGGTCCTTGTCTAAAATCTTAAACTATGTTGCTAATGACCAATCTTTTCTACTACCACTGATAGTGTTACTATTTCTAATATCTGTATTGATAATTTGACTCTATGTTTATGTGGTGTAATAACTTAAATAGATTCACACATATACTAGATCCTACGTTACTAATCTCTGACTGCTATTACCGTAGATATAAGCGGATTTTTGTGTCTTACGCAATGATTGGTTGATTCTAACAGTGTTAGCATTATTGTCGGTGTATTTATTTATTTATTTATCTTTTTCTTTTGTTTTTTTCTAAATTGCTTTTCAAATACACACAAAGATCTCGTCCGCTTCCACGTATTCGTGTATGTGATCTACGTGAACGTGGTAATGACTCTAATCTGGATGATTCTTCTGCTCAAGAGAAAATCGATGAAAGTAAAGATATAATGATGGAATCCTCTAGTGGTGGTGATCAATTATCTGTACGACGTATGAATACTTTTAGTATGTCAGATAAAGTTCGTCCAACTGGTTCAGATTCCCAATCACCTAATCTAAAATGTCCATTATCTAGAGCACCACCAATGTCAAATATACCAAAGTAAGATTTTTGCTTTAATACGTATTATATCTCTGATGGTGACGTTCTGTCAAACGACAAACGTATTTATGCATATTGTCAATTTGTGTATGTATGTCAGCAGAATAGTTTGAGTAGTCAATCTTCACTTAGCTGACTGTGATCATAGTAAAATGGTTCGTTGTTGGTTAATTCATTTGAATTGCTTTATGTATTTTGACTGTAAAATAAGGCAGTATGCAGAAGGAATCTGTATTTATTGTAAGAAGTTACAAAGCATTTACATAATACATATACATAGCTTTCAATCATCTATTTACATATTTCGATGTGTTCTGCAATCTGACCTTTTTTCTTGTCTGGTCTCCAAGTATTCTCCCCACGTCGTGTTTTCTCTATAGTGAAACTTTTCATTCCGTCTGACGACTGTTGCAACTTAGATTCCACTTTCCGCAACATACTACTTACAAATAAAACATGAAAACTATGAAGCACTTGATATCTGTTTTGTCTTGATATTTCGTGATACTGATAACCTGTCTTTCAATCACTCACATTTGGTCGAATTTCATTGTTCACGGCTTACTAGAATTCCTTGAATCATTTCTTTGAATTAATCCCCTGACTGTTTCGCTTTTTACTTACATCGATATAATTATTCCCATTTTTTGTATAGTTTGCATTTCATTCATATCCTCTTTGTGTGTATTGATGTTGATCTTAGTTATTGTCATTCATATTATTATCGTTATTACTATTATTAATATTATTGGTACTGTCGTGAACTTTTTCAGCTCATTAACTACTCCAACAACTAGTAGTAGTGAAAATTCGCCGATCAAACAATCAGCTGACAAATCTTCATCAGCGTCATCTTCATCATCATCACCTAGTAAGCAGAATAGTAATGATAAAAAAGAGAATACAAAAACATTTATCGAACAACAAACAATTAAATTAAATCAAGCTGTTCCATATTCAGAAGAGAATCCGTAAGTTCTCGTTCCTTCTGTTATCATATTAATTCATATCCCTTACAAGTAATCATCGTTTAACAAAGTTTCTTGATATTATGATAATGCTGTGGAGCGGTGACTCAATGGTTATCAGGATTGACTTACAAAACACTAAGCCCCGGGTTCGAACCTCGCTCCACTTCTGTCCAGGCATACAATTAATATCATAGACCAAAAAATAATGATTGTTTCTAGTCAACTTGTTGATAGTGATTATTTTTTCACTGATTATGGTGATATAATTAGGACTCAACCTTAGTTAGTTAGAACTTCCACCATCTCCACACATTATCCTCATTTCAAGTGCTTCAACATGATTATCTTACTTATTCACTTAGTATTGTTTGTTTGGATCTTCCTATTGATGTTTTGAGAACTGCAACTGGTCAGTCTCTAATTGGCATATATGCATACTGTATACTGCGTCCTGGATTCCACTGCTAGCCACTATCCATCTCTGCTTACTATGCTTGTGAATTTAGGCTATATCGAGGCAATACGCACAGTATGCACATATGCCAATTAGAGACTGACCGGTTGCAGTCCTCAAAACATTAATGGGGAGATCCAAACAAACAATACTAAGTAAATTTCAACTTCACCCGATTGCACAAGCAAGTGGCTATCAGGACTCAGTGGCCGAGTGGATAACGCGATGGCGTTTGAAGCGAAAGAAACTGGGTTCGAGTCCCAGAGTGAACATCAACTCTGAGATGCAGGTATATCCAGCTGACGAGTCCCAAATAGGACGAAACGCGCGTCAAACTGGATTCCATTGCTAGCCACTATCCATCTTTGCTTATCTTACTTATTGTTAGTCTTCTTTTATCTTTGTATATTTACTCACTCTCTGGTTACAAGGGCATTTCAACTCCCATTATAGGAATTTCCTTGTCATCAATCTAGCGTGAATCAATAGCAAAATCATGACAATCGGTCAGATAGTAGCATGGTTATGTGACTTGGAAAAAAAACGTTACGAAGGACTTCTTTATTCATTAGAGCAACGTTTTGTTGATAAAACCAAGATAAGACGAACTAGCTCATTTGAAACCTTTCTCGCATGCATCCCCTTCATTCATAATTATTTACTAAATCCTCGCTAACTGTCGTCAGAGTATATTCTATCTGTCTCTATGTGTGTGTGTGTGTATTTGTCAACAATGATATTCTTATCCGAAAATAGTTTTGTGGCTATTATAGTCATTTAATTGTTGAATTCGTGAGTTAATTGAAGCTAGACCACTATGGAAGCACTGGATGGCCGTTTCATCCTACTGTTTTTTTGGCCACCATTTCATTTTACGCTTCTCTTTTCAATGTTAATAATTTGGAATGTGTAAATTGTACTTGGAATTAAACGAGAAAAGTTTGTGCAAACCTAAATATACCACTCATTCTTAAAGTAAAACATATCGTTTAAAAAATATGCTCTCATACAACACCTAGTGTATTGTGATGTTATAAAGGTAGGATACTTGTTATAACTCTATGGTTTCTTATTAGAACAGTCCTTTTACTTTTTACACGTATGTGGGACATCAATTTACCTTAGACGAATATCTACACTAGGTTTCCCACCCAGTGTCCATTCTACAAAACTTCAACACAACTCAGGTCAAGAGCATGCAATCAGCCTGACAAGAACGTCAATATATTTCCACACTAAAATCCGACACAATCCAATAACAAGGAACAGTCAATCCATAATAATCAGGATAGGGGGATATATAACACACATAACACCTATCACACTATCCACATGTCTGACTCAGCAAAACAACCAATCATTATCATTCTCGCCTACACATCATGTGAGCACACCGTTCGCATGTATATAATTATCATCTTTATTTATTTATTTAAAAATGTTTATTTAAACACATAAATATTGATACAAGGAAGCACCAGATACATATGCGCCACACTTTATTTGTGTGAGGGCTGTGATACTGCCCAGGGTGCCCAAACCGAAGCAGGTGGTTTTCTTAGGGGGCCCCACAACCGGAGATTTTGACCTAAAGGTTTGATCCACAAGGCATTGGAGCATCGTGAGGAGATGCAGTCACATGGTAGCCGGTAACAAATAATTGGTTCATACACCATTTGTTCCATCAGGATCCTGTAGCCCATGTACACCATTGGTTTGGAATGAGGGTTTTCCAACTCCCCTATGTGGACTTTTCGTGTCCACCAACCCGGGTAAAAGCGCCGGACATTCGCTTTTCGTGTTGCTTATTTCGTAAACAACATTAATGCCACGAGAAGGTAGTGAGTAGGAGTTCCCTGGCAGAGGCTATATACGCGTGGCCATGTGAGAGCATTTCAAGAGGGAGTGCTGACTTTCCTCACTCTCGGCCGTATCAGGGCATTTGGGGGCCAAATTCAAATTAGTTCTCCGATAGTACCGTTTTCATTTCTTTCTTTTTCTGTTTATTCCTATATAACACCTTTTGATATAAAGGATGAGTTAATCAATATCTTTAACATAACTTTCAATCTCTTATACGAAATTCAATAGTGAATTACTTTCATCACATGAATATAACTTTGCATAGTTACTAGAATTGTTAAAAGAAAATTCTTTTTTTCTTGTTTGTTGTCATATGAATGTTGAACGTATCAAATGCATTCATTTCATTTCATTTACAGATATTACATAATATGTGTTTATCAATCCGGGTTTTTTTTTCTTTAGTTAAAGTTTTGTTGTAAGAAAATAAGTTATTCTATGTATTGATTATCTTAGTGAAAACATCAGTAAACTAATGAAATAGAACTATCAAAATGAAAAGAATAACGAATTGATTAATAAAAGATGAACTTTCCGTAGAAAAAAAAAGAAAGATTCAAATAGAAAACTTCATTATGAAAAATTTATGCATTTACATTGATGAAGTTATATTGTTTACGAAATTGAGAGGATGAAAAGCAAATGTCTAGCGCTTTAACCGGATTGGTGTACACGGAGGGTTCACTCTAGGGGAGTTGGAAAACCCTCATTCCAAACCAATGGTATACATGAGCAACGGGACCCTGATGGAACAAATGACGTATGAACCAATTATTGGTCACCGGCTACCATGTGACTGCATCTCCTTACGATGCTCCACTACCTTGTGGATCAGACCTTTAGGTCAAAATCTCCGGGTGTGGGGCCCCCTAAGAAAACCACCTGCTTCAGTTTGGGCACCTGGGCAGTATCACAGCCCTCACACAAATGAAATGAGATTTGTATGGCGCATATATATCTGGTGAAGTGGAAAAGTATTGTTTTTATCAAATGGCTAAGAAATATTCATATTAATTAATCGTTGAGTAGGATGCATTGTTACTTTATTCATTCTCCTTATACTGATCGAATTTTGTTAGTCAAGTTACAATATAACCGTTATTTAGACTTGGTATTTTAGTGGATTCTGTTTAGTGTTGTAAGCTAGTTAGAAGTGGTTGATAGAACTTTCAAGGCTTCTATTTATTCCAGTTAGCATTTTTTTTTTGCCGAAACGTAACTGTAATCCTAAGACACTTTAACATTCTGTAGCTTTCATATTCAGTGAACTTCACTCTAGTCATTAGTTGTCTCATAGTAGTCTTGGTGATAAGTGTCAACTAGTTCATAAAGCTGTAGTTTAATAGTTCGAAACTTGTTCCATCTATTTCAAGTTCGGCAAATCGCATAGTTTCATAACCTGTTACGCTCAAAATGTCTTTATAAGCTATTTACATATATTTGTACCTGGAACTTAATAAGTTAAGATTTTTCATTCTCATTAACATATTCAGACATTATAAATGCAACATTATTGTTTAATGTTGAATATAAAAATGAACACTGATTTATACCTATTTACCAATCATATGATATAGATGACTTTGATTCAATGATTATTCTATTAATCTAAAAAAAGAAAGCATTGCATGTTGGATCATTATAATAAGTATGTATTCTATAACCCGTTTCATGTTGTTCATCTTGTTGTGCTAACGAGTGAGGTATATGACAACTTGGACCGATGCATATATATATATATATGCCTGGTCCTATATTGTAGCTGACTGACTGACTGATCACTACCTATAATATGATGTTTGTGTACATGAAAGGATTGGTTTAAACTTTCAGTTTCTTTTTGCTGTTTGTTGTATCCCGAAGAGAATTGTGAATGGTAACTTTTGAGGACT
This sequence comes from Schistosoma mansoni, assembly GCF_000237925.1. Classification (NCBI taxonomy): domain Eukaryota; kingdom Metazoa; phylum Platyhelminthes; class Trematoda; order Strigeidida; family Schistosomatidae; genus Schistosoma; species Schistosoma mansoni. The sequence goes on along the minus strand of NW_017385990.1, from coordinate 1,044,939 downwards.
ATTTATAGGCCAATATAATAAGTATATTTCCTATTGTATAATTGTTAAGTAACTAAACTATTCATATTCATGATCCTCTTATCCTAAGCTTTATTTTGACCTATGAACTATTATTATACAATTTACTATTCTTGAGTTATCTCCAGTCTATTGATTACTGTTCCTCCTATTCACAGCCACATTTGGCTAAATCTTGTACAAATGTTATTTTCTATTTTATGGTACGATGTAGTCAGTTTGGTTGGTATATAAACTCAGTATGTTTGAAATACAAGGATTCATACCACAGAGGCTGTTATCGGTGTTCTGGACTGAACTGGTTGAGTTAGGCAGAATGCAGGACTGACGAGTACTCAAGACTGCTCATACGGCTTTTGTGTATCATTGGGCGATCAATAGATTTACTGCTCTCTGATAGGCGGTCATATCACTCACATATATCAACTGGGCACTCACTCAATCGATATAACAACTGAGCACACACACACGATATAACACTGTTATATATCTTAGTAATTTCCATATCCCCTGAAAATCTATACTTTCATTTTTATGTGTTATTCTTTGAATGATTTTTACAAGTCAAAATTACTCAAATTAGGTTGATTGCCTATTCATAGTTTTCTAGATTTGTCGACAAACTTTCGTCGTCACTCTCGACTATAGGTATAATTAACCTGGGGCAGATCCACTCACTCCTTGTCTTTCTTTTGGAATTTGGATCCTGAAATCTCCTTATATCTTTTCTTGTTTTTCTTCGTCCTATCTTTTCTATTCCTACTAGCACTAGCTCTACTTCTAATACGCCACGATTTGTCTTGCTGATGTAGTATAGCAACTTGAAGTGATATATATGTGTATATATCCCAGATTCCCGGCTGTAATAGTGCTACTTGATCTTTCTCTCTCAAACAAACATATCCTCGAAAATATTCGGTTGATTAAATCTGAGTAAACTAACCATCCTATACTTGGTAAGTAATAATTAACAAATAACCTTCAAGGAGTTAATGAGACTGTCATCATTTCAAAGTTGAGTTTAAGTGATCATGACACTAGTAAGATCTGTTTTTTGGCATGCTGTTCGAAACTGGACAGACAATTCTACCCGAATTTTGTGCTAATGATGTCGTTCAGAAGGACGATGAAAGCTCCACGACCATACCATCCAGCTCAGAGAACAAACCTACATCAAAATTCACAATTGAGTATTATTTATTCGTTTGGTTATACCTATATAATATGTTTATATAGAGTACTTGTGTGCATACAATTAATTTTTCATCCTGTATTGTATTTTTCCAACAGCTTCCTCGGATGGTTACGAAGGTAGTGCAACCTAATTGTTTTGTTTTTTTTCCGCTTACTTCACATACTTTTTTATTTTATGCTTTTGTTTTTATTGCTTAATTTTTACTGGGTAAAATTTTGCCTCCCCTAACCCCAAGGTTTGAGGTAAATAGGTCGTTGAATGGAAAGGCACATAAGAAGAAACAAACTGATGTTATTGTTTCTGTTATTTCCTTTTCCGTAATAGCTATTGTCATAGTTTTCTGTGTTGATGTGTGTATGTGTGTGTTTACCCGTGTCTTTTTGCACTATTTTTCTTCCAAATGTTGCTCTTATTAACGTGAGATGTTACAGGTGTGTGCACAGTTGTCAATCTATGGTTACACAAACTGTAGTAAGATATTTTTCCTCGAAGTACATAAAGAAAAAATCAGATTATTAATGATCTTGTCAACATAAAAGCGTCACTGCAGAGCTCAAGAGACAACTATTTGTGGTCTCCCACCCTTTTTGCGTACAATTTTAGGGGTAATACTTCCGTACGTCTAAGGCCATCTGTCGGTGACGAAAATCTGTCCGATAGGGTTATTTTATTTTTAGGGCCAGCGTTTCCTAACCTGTTCATCATCTTCTGGGAAGGGATCAGTGATGTAACTACTGAATAAGAGAAATATTTTATTGCTCTCACACCTCCATACAATCGGCTGTATAATTTCTTCCTAGGATCTTGAGTTTGTAGCTTATAATGTTACCGCTATCATATCAGTCCGACTGCTTTGGTGGGGATCTACAGGCAATATGTATTCCATCCAATCGTAACTTCGTTGCTTGATTTTTTCTGTTACCTTTAATACTGTTACTACCCCTATTACCTTAGGATTCGTTCAAAAACTTTCATCTCTCGGCGCTTTTGGGCTACGACAACTTAAACCGATGTATACTCCTTTTAGGTCCCACTTTTCGTTTGATTAACTAACATGTACCATCCATTCAGTTTAGTTTGCTTGAGTCATCACAATGTAAACACCTGACATCCATGTCAAGCTACTTCAAATGTTCATCTCTCAATAATAAAGCAACTGACCTTCACATAATTCACTTAGTTTATTATGTAATAAGAGTTTTCAGATGAGGGTCATATTTTACATAAATAGTATCTTAACACTATTGTACATCGTCTTCATTTGAGTTCATTTACATGAAGCTAAAATTTTTATCACCCCTCATTCATCTAACCATTTCCTTGAATAACATCTTCAAACCCTAATCTTTCATATTAATGCTTATACTCTTACTACTTCTACCACTGTGGGATTTGAATTGACAACTACATCTCTGTGTTAATATGGTATGGTAGCTCGATTTGACGTACGTACGTACGAAGTTCTACGTTATGACTGACCGACTGAATCTAACTATTTTTTTAATATCTTCGTTTCAATGATAATCTTTAGAATATTTTGATCTTCATTTAATCATACTGTAGGTCACAATAATCGTTTCACAAACTATAAAGTTAAAATAACCGTTAATTACAGTTTGTGACTATCTAATCTCATTAGTAATTTCATAAAAGTTTACAATACATGAATGTCTCTGTTATAATTGTTTTGCTGCTAATAAACGACCCATCTACTCCTATTGCTTAGTATTCTTATACAATGACATTCGACGAGACCCCAAATGAAAACACGTTGAACAGGAACGAAATCGCATTCAAAATAACAAGGAAAGGGGAACAGCAATCAATGGTTAGAAAAATGTTCATATATTTATAGTATATACATAAGAAGCTTCCAGATGCTTCTCCAATAATCTGCCAGAGCTGATTGGTTTAGAATTAACCAATCAGCGTGCGGTGTCACGATCGTGCACATAACATGCCTTAATCCGGTTTATTTCCCGCTAACAGTCTCATTCTGTAATCTGTTGTTTGTAATATATACTGCGTCAGTTAAAATAGAGGTAAACAGTTGTTAATGACCTCACTTAGTATTGTTTGGTTGAATCTTCCCATTGATGCTTAGGATTGCAACTGGTCAGTCTCTTATTAGCATATGTGCATAATGTGCGTATTGTCGCGATATAGCCTTAATTCACATCAACTCTGAGATTCAGGTACATGCGGCTGACGAGTCCTAAATAGGACGAAACGCGCGTCCTGGATTCTACTGCCAGCCACTAACCATAGTTGTTCATGACCTTTTAACGTATTAAACTTTCAGACATCATATATCATAAGATTAATCAGAGTATTAACTAAATAATTCAGTTAACAACAACTAATTATTTTGTCTGAAATACAATTCCATTAAGGATCATTATAGTTGTAGGATAGAAGGAGGGGAGAAATCGATAAATTTTTTGTGTTTTTTTAAATATATACATGTGTACTTTTATAAATGATCCTAGATTCACGTATATTTTGTATCTGTGTGTATTCATATACTAATGAAACTCCTTTTTCTCCTGTTTTTTTTTTATGTGCACTTTTGAACTAATGCACTCTATATGTATATGCTTTCTTATGTAATTTGTGTGTGTGTCCTGGGTTCTTTTTCATTGCACAAGTACTTGTTATATTTTTCTATCCTCATTAATATCTCAGCTATAAATATTTCAATTCTATTTGTTCCTATTAGTTGATCGGTTCATAGTCTTATAGAATATCAGAATAATCATCATTACGTAATAGAGAAGTTTCTTTATTTCCAAGATATTCGACATACTTTTATTTAATTATAGAAGGGGTTTTGTGGAGATTTAGTATTTATCAATGTTGAAAGCGTGAGTCAATTGAAGCTAGACCACCATGGAAAACCTGGAAACACTGGA
>NW_017385990.1:1029728-1040614 GCF_000237925.1 Schistosoma mansoni | reverse complement strand
GTGTTTCCAGGTTTTCCATGGTGGTCTAGCCTCAGTTGACTCACGCTTTCAACATACTTTTATTTGACAATCTAAATATATGAAATGGTTATGTAATCTTCTTAGTTAGTTGGGATGATCAAGTAAATTTTTGATAGTTTTAATGAAGTATAGGTTCTTGAACAATCAAGTCACTAGTTCGAATCTCTCCCAACTTCATATGATTTAGACAGCCCAGTATCATTTTCAGCTCTCTTCCTCTAACATAAGATATCTGTCAAATATACAAGTTTGTTATGATTTGTTTGGTTTTTAAAAGTTACATTAATATTAACCGTACAAAAAATGTCATCATTAAATGATCGTTTCTCTTTTTATGTACTCCATCCCAAATTAATCGTTTTATAGTTGTAGTATAGTGTGGTCTACTTATATCCTCATAAGTAGTATGTGGTGATGGTCAGTCATAGAATGTATTTTGACAGAAGACCGATAAGGAAAGAACTGAAATGAAGCGCAAATTGTAGGAAAATGAATAAACAATCAAATTAGAGAAGATGGATTGATATTTACAGAAGACACAGTGAAGATTGAGACAATTGATGGTTATTTTGCAAATTAACTGTTCATTGGACAAGCCAATCAGAAGCGTTAGAGGGATTTCAAGTTCACGGCGCCAATTTCAGCTCTTGATGCTCATGTACGATCGGTTTGCAGAAAATTTTAGAGAAGACTTGACAATTAAGCGGCCACAACAAATGAGACTACTAAGAAATTCCTTTATTTGTGATTGTGGTAATTAAGTGACTTGTAGACCTTGTTCAGACTACCGTGATGTTGTCTTTCGATGTAATATATGTTGAAGGAAGACGTTTCCTAGAATAGGGACCCTTATTGCTCGATCCAGATTGAGACTGATGCACATTATAGTAATTGCCGCGAACTGTGTAATAAAAGCACCAGTAACATTGCCGGCAATAATCACAGATGTTACTGAAGCTTCGGCTGTTCAGTGGTAAGGGTATTGCAGGGACATATCCATAATGAAAATGATAAACTTACACAACCGGAGTACACACAAACAATAATGAAGCTATGTGGTCGATGCTGAGAGGGTTTTTATGACCTTATCATGGCTCCAGTAGCCAACTATTATGGAGCCATATGGATGAGTTCCTCTACCTTATGCATTACGATTTTAAAACGTTTGAAGCTTTTTCTAACCTTGACCAGTTTTTGGACCATATAAATTCTGACTGTTTACTGATTGGCTAACATTTCTCAAGATCTTTTAAGATTCGCTCAAATGTCGTCCATAAATGATAGTCTCTCCCTAATGTTCTTGTTCACTACAGTAGTTTAATTCGAGATAATCCAGTTTCCACTTGTCTTAGTTTCTACATTTATTTAAACAAAAGAATTTTTTCAATCTATTTCAAAAGTCAACATACCATTTGACATGTTTCCATCATAGAGATTTAAAGAAATGCTCCCTTTAACTTGATAGATCAAGAATTTATGATCGCTTTTTAAATTTACGGATAAATCATCATTTTTTTTTCAGTAAAGGTCTTTCTTCAAAGTCATTTTCTATTGGTCAATTTCTTAGTTTATTCTATATGTTACATTCATTATATATGCACTTTATAATCGATCAATGTGCAGATAGAGAGACATAGTAACAACAAATAAGTAAATTTGATTGGCTAGTTTTGTATATACCACATTCACACCATATTTATACTCAGATTAATTGAAATATATGGTAACCTTCTTTTTTTTCAATGACTAATTATTAGAATCAACAAAGTACTTGTTATTGTATAATAAAGTTATATTAAGAATTAATTTCATCTGTGTATGTTAAAAAAAGAAAAAGAAGAATGACCTAGTTTCCTTATTGTAATCAAGTCACTTTTGTGTTACCTGTGTTTATGAATAACTTTTCCAATGTATATTCACATGTTTGTTTACTTTTCTTCATTCAAATCCCGCGAGTGCGGAATCGTGGATGCGCACTGCTGAGTAGTCCCATAATAGAACGAAACGGCCGTCCAGTGCTTCCAGGTTTTCCATGGTGGTCTAGTAGCTTCGATTGACTCATGATTTCAACGATGAAAATATATGAAAGTGTTAAATTTGCATGATTATTTTTTTTTTACCATTTAACTCTGTGTAATTCATCAAAGATGGTTTATTCATTCATTGTAAAAGAAAATGACTTGGAAATTGATTAAAGAGATTGTATAACGTTCAACAACATCTGGAGCTCTTTAACGTTTATCGTCGGCCTCTGAATTGCCTATTAAGGCCGAGAGTGGGGAAAGTCAGCTCTGCCACTTTAAATCCTCTCACATAATTACGTGTATACAACCACTACCACAAAACTCTTACTCACTGCCTTCTCGTAGAAATACTGTGGTTTATAAAACAGATAACATGGAAAACGAATGTCCAAAGTTTTAACCGGGTCGGTGGACATGAAGGGTTGACTTAAGGGAGACGGGAAACCCTGATTCAAAGCCAATGTTATACGTGGGCTCCAGGATCCTGATGAAACAAATGGCGTATGGACCAATTATTGGTTACCGGCTACCATAGAACTCAAAATAAGAGTAGTAATCTTTGAAAACACAGTACCTTTGTCATAATAATTAGAACTATCCTTTCAATATTTCAATTCTCCTCTGTGATAGTTATGAAATGAAGATTATATTGTTTTGCTGACTGGTCCCAATCACTGATTGTGCCAGTCTATAAGAAAGGACAAAAGTCCTCCTGTGACGATCACAGAGGAATCAGATATTCACTCTACGTCAGGTCCTAGAACATAGACATACATTCAGACGTCCCACAATAGTAGTATTTCTTGACCTTAAGGCGGCATTTGACTCCGTTGATCGTGAGGTTCTATGGCAGTGTTTGTCAGTGAAAGGAGTACCAAAGAAGTACATTAACCTCATAAAGGCTCTCTACTCGAACACAACTGGTCGAGTTAGAGCCTATGGCGAACTGTCATCAGAATTGGTTACCTCATGTGGTGTTCGTCAGGGCTGTCCACTCTCCCCATTCTTGTTTAACTTTGTCGTTGACATGCTTTTAGAGATATCACTTTCATCATCTCAATCTCCAGGAGTTGAACTTTTACCGGGAGATTCAATTGTTGACTTAGAATACGCCGACGACATAGTTTTATTCGGTGAAGACGCTGACAAAATGCAGAGTCTTCTGACCACTATAAGCAACAGTGCAGGCATGTTCGGGATGCGATTCTCTCCCTCGAAGTGCAAAATGTTACTTCAGGATTGGGTTGCATCGACACCTGAACTAATGATAGGGAGTGAAGTAGTTGAGCGTGTTGACAGCTTCACTTATCTTGGGAGTCTCATCAGCCCTTGTGGTCCTTTGTGTGACGAAATCTCAGCACGGATACAGAAGGCTCGTCTAACTTTCGCCAACTTGCGTCATTTATGGCGTAGGCGAGATATCCGTCTAGCAACAAAAGGACGGGTTTACTGTGCAGCAGTCCGTTCCGTTCTACTTTATGGCAGTGAAACATGGCCGATAAGAGTAGAGGATATTCGTAGGCTACTAGTATCCGATCATAGGTGTCTTCGACGCATTGCTCGTATATCCTGGGACCACCGGGTAAGTAATGCAGATGTTAGGAAACGGGTACTAGGTAAGGATGGTAAATCGATTGATGAAGTAGTGAAACTTCATCAGTTGAGATGGCTGGAACACGTGTTACGTATGCCCAACCACCGACTGCCCAGACGTGCAATGTTCCATGGTGTAGGAGTAGGTTGGAAGAAAGCTAGGGGCGGCCAGACCAAAACATGGCACAAATCCATGAAGTCACTGACAAGTGGACTGAGGCATGTTGGCAGGTGTAGACTACCTGGTTGGAATTCGCGAGATGATAGAAATCGATGGTTAGAGATCTTGGATGACATGGCTCAAAATCGTTTGCAATGGCGAAGGTGCATCCACTCTTTGTGTTCTACCAAATTCTAATCTTCTGAATTCTTCATGTCCGTATCCTTTTTCTCTTTCCAAATTTATTTCACTGGATTATACTCCTTCAACAACATCTTCAAACCCTTATCTTTCACATAATACTCATACTCTTACTACTTCTACCAATATGGGATTTAAATCGACAACTTCATTTCTGTGCTAATGTGGTATGGCAACTCGAACTGATGTACGTACGTACGAAGTTCTACGTTGTAACTGACTGACTGATTATGTATAAATCGATAAATTTCTTTTAACAATACCATGTCTATGTAATTGGATGTACACACCATTTATATAGGCTGAAATGTATTTGTTTTTTTGTTGTTATGATTAGTAATAGTTAAATCCAGTTCCTATGGTAATTACTTATTTATTATTAAGAAGATTTTAAATCACTAACACACTGATCTTATCCCTGTTAACAATTATCTACAGCATTAGTCTACTATCACTCTCATTCAATTCAGAATGAATAATGATCGAAAGATAATAAAATTAAAGGGTGGGGAAAAGAATTATCTCAGATTTTTTCCCATTGACTTGCTACTAAGCATTGTTTTCCATATGACTTAATTAACACTAGTATAGCTGGGAACCTAAAAACAGCTTAACATTATAGAATTTTAATCCAAATTTTGCATCCTTTTAAATATTTCTTAAATAGATAATGAAACGAGGCAAATAGAGAATTTTCCTTATTTTTTGAATGGGTTGAGATACTTACTGGACACTTAAACTTAGTCAAATAGTTTTCTTATTATGACATTTCTCATGCCTCTGACCTGAGTTGTTTGAATCTACAAGCTGGTAAAGTAACCACAGAAGATTCAGTCCGATATTAGCCAGCAATCAAATTACGCTCAAATGTCATTTACTTTCTTAGAAAACTGGAGTTCACGTACACCATGGATTCGGAATCAGTGTTTTCCAGTTTTGTTTCTTTATGTCCACCAACCGGGTTTAAGTCTCGGATGTTCCCTTTACATCTCACTCAGTTAGTAGGACATTTCACTTATAGAGTCTATAATTATGTGACCATGATAAAGAAGGGGTTATCTTCAGTTATTGTCGTACCATAGCATCTAGGAGCAAACAGTGTCTTTGCAAATGATAAATACTACTAATATAGTATTGGAGTTCGAATCTGCAACCTAGTGGATGAAAACTGTAAAAATAATTTCACCACTAACTTCACTTCCTTACCGTTAAAATGTTGTTTAATTATTCATTGCAACTGATTATTGGCTGTTTGTCAGTGGAAAAATAATATGTGACATATAGGTATCACGTACAAAACAAATCTACTGTTTATTTACGAATTGAAACAAAGTTAAATAATTCACAATGTAGTCGACGAATTCAGCAATAATGTTATTTAATCAATGTAATTATGACTGGCTCCATGAGGTATTTCCTGGAGTTCTAGTGAGAAACAGTAACCAGTGAAGTTCAACCAGGTCTGTTGGGAGATATCAACTCACTGATGACATTGGTGAATGGTTGCTCAATTTTGTGGATCGGTTGAAGTTAGACATTAGTACCATTGGATACCGGCTCAGTGGTCTATCGGCTAAGTGCTCTGTCGCGAAACTGGTAGGTCCTGGGTTCGAATCTCGCAAGGCGATGTCGTGGATGCGCACTGCTGAGGAGTCCCATAATAGGAAGAAATGGCCGTCCAGTGCTTCCAGGTTTTCGATGGTGGACTAGCTTCAATTGACTCATGATCTCAAGATTTCACTTGATCATTTCCTATGTATGCTGAAGATTGCATTGATTTGTCGATGATAATTTGTGTTTGTAATTATCTCATTTTCCAGGAGTAGGACTAAATTTCTCATGTTTCATAACCTTTGTGTAAATCACTTCGTCAGCGATTAGAAGTCTTTTTCCTCGAGCTCTTTTCTATTCGAAATTAAGTTTACCTGTGACCTTGAAAGAAGACACCAATAGCAACCACTGAATGTTATTCTTGTGATGTCCATTCTACTAAGTGGCATGTGTTTTAGGCATTCCATTTTTGTTGTAAAACAGTTTACATCGCTTTTTTAACACATAGTACCTCATTAACTTTTTAAGATTGATAGTAATTACATTAAAAGAAATAAAACAGTGTGATTCAAAATAACCGACATGTTCTTTTTTGAGGGTTTTAAGCGCTTTCTTTTTCTGACTGACTGTATAAGGTAGATGATGATTAAGTAGAATATTTCCTCTGAATGGTAAAGAACATTTGTCAGTCAGTCATTCAGCTACAACGTAGGACCAGGCACATTTATGCATCGGTCCAAGTTGCCATACTTCGTTACCACAAGAAGATGAACACCGAATTCATAGACGTAGTTAATTTAGTAGTGGTAGTATATAAAAGATAGGTTGTATAAAGAACATTTGTAAATTAAATCAATAGGATGGCTTCAGTTTCTTTGAGCCTAAGCTGAATCATCTTTGCCAATAACAACAATTGAGCCAGTTATCTATAAAGACATTGAAAATCTTCATAACTAACCAGAGTATTCAATGTGAAAATCACTTTAATAAGTGTGTATTGAGTAATATTGTTGTGAACAGAAAACCGTTTGGGGACAATCGAATGTATTTAAACACATATTACAGACCATCTCACTATACAATGAACAGTTGCAAAATAACAATCCATTGTCTCAATCTTCACTGTTCCTTCTGTAAATATCAGTCCGTCTTCTCTGATTATTATTGTTCATGCATTTTCGTATCGATTGCTCTTCATTTCTGTTCTTCCCTCATCGATCTTCTGCCAAAATATATTCTATGACTGACCATCACCATATACTACTTATATGGATATAAGTAGACCACACCACAATATCAGTGAAGTTTTAAACAGTCAACTAACATGATAATTGAATACTTCGGCTTCATTTTAAGTAGTTTTCCTTTTATTCATTCCTCCATAAAACGTGTTTCGTAACAATAACATCTTACACTTCGTCGTTTTCAGTTCATAAATTCATCCCATCTCATTCATTTCATTTTTCAGTTATTTCTTTTTTTATAGTTGAAAGCGTTAGTCGATTGAAGTTAAACCACTATAGAAAACCTGGAAGCACTGGACGCGAGTGCGGGATCGTGGACACGCACTGCTGAAGCATCTCGTAATAGGATGAAACGGCCGTCCAGTGCTTCCATGTTTTCTATAGTGGTCTAGCTTCAATTGACTAACGCTTTCAACTATGAAAATACTAAATTCTCCACAAAACCCCTTGTGATAATCAATATTTCTTTTTTGTTACTAACCTTTTTAGAACACTTCCTTATCAAAAGAAGCATAAAGATACTTCCATTCATTCCAAACCTAAAACAGCAACTTTATCCAATACTACTAATAATAATAGTAAAGTTTCTACAAATGATGCTAATTCTATCATTGATATATTACATACAAATGATCGACAAAAGCATCAACATAATGATGTTAATCGTTCAAGTATTCCTTATTCATTATTTAATAGTAATAAAAGTAAAAAGTTAAAGAAGTTATCGTCATCTAATCAATCTGATGATCATCAGAAAATAAATAATATGAATACAAAAATATCTGAATCATTCACATTCACTGATAGTCATTCTTCAACATTAGATCCAACATCATCGTCGGGTACAATGAATTCTGCGCAAATTAAACAACAACACAATAATAATACTAAACAATCTTCATCTCCTAGTCGTCGAATTGCATTACCTGATTCAATCTTCAAAGCATTGGATACATTGAATACAGGTGAGAAGACTGGTGATGATGATAATGGTGATAAGAAAAAGTCTGATTCCAAATCACATGGTTCTAAATTACCTACAACAACAACAACAACAACAACAACAACAGCATCATTAAAAAGAGATTCAATTATTAAATGGTCAGTGCGTCATCGACCAAATAATACTATAATGACTAAAACTAACAATAATAATATTCCATCTACTGCTGAGTCAACAGACAAGAAAATTGTAGATCTAAATCAAACTATTAATTGTTCCACAGAATTAAAGAATTCTTCAGATTCTTCAATGACTATAGAGAATCCATCAACTATAGTTTCAAAGAATGAATCATCTAGTCGTTCTAGACCAGGACGATTCTTCCGTAGTTTAACATTAAGGATAGCTCGAAGGTAATTATTAATTCAGTATTTTGATAATCTGTGGGGTTTTTTTTGGGTTCTTTTGTGTATCCTTATTTCCTTTTGCTGGGTGGTTATCCTAGATTTATATATTTGATTCATTAAAATGACTTTGTTAGCATGTTATTTGCTTCTATCATTGATTAGGCATAAATAGATCCCATAGTTTTATTCTGTGTTAATCATGTTGGATGTCGTTTGTATAGATATCCATCTATTTAAGGTAACACATGTCGAGTTATCTTTCCTAAGGTGTCCAAATTGATAGGCTACAGTCAACAGTGAATATAATGTATTACGATTTTTAGTCACGAAACATGGTTTTGTTTTCTGACTTCGTGTTTATTCTTTGTATAAAATCAGTGGTTTTGAGTGCTGTTAGAAGTATGAGGGCAGTTATCACTTGCCGGTTGCCCACACCGTGGAAGGGTTCTTCTAGAGGTACCTAAAAAGGAAATTGGGTTAGAAGTGGTCTTAATGACCTGAGAGCGTGACCGCAGTGCCCAAGGGACCAACTGCTTGAGGTCGGTCACACACGACCTTTTTGTGGGTAGTTTTTGTGTTAACTCCGTACTTGTTGTGATCTTACCGCCGAAGACGGATATCCGTGTGTTCATCTTGTGCTAATGAGGTATGGCAACTTGGACCGATGCATAAATGTGCCTGGTCCTACGTTGTAGCTGACTCACTTGTATAAAATCCATTGACTTATCATTTCTATGATTAATACATTCAACTTTACATGGTTAGTGGCATGAAGCTCTTTTCAGTTGTTAGATATTTAATCCTTTTATTCTGAGAATTGGTTTATGCATTTAAAAATTCCAAAAGTCCATTAGGCCAGATTACTTTTATTGAACATAATAAGCTACTTGTTAGTAGTCAAACTGTAGATTTCATGAACTAGTTAATTTTCTCATGCTATCTAACTCGTAATTGAATAGCTCTGAAAAACTGAGTAGCAGTATCATAAATGTTCTTTAATATGCTTAAAGTTTGCAGTGTAAATCATTTTTCCAAGTGAAAAACATATATACCTTAGTCAGTCATGCACGGCGTCGAACCTGACACTTATATCCATCGGTTCAATTTGCCATTCCATATTAGCAAGACAAATCCTAGAGTAGCATAGAAGTAGTAATTGTGTCAATAGTAGAAGAGAAAATCAAGTATTAAAAGGTTTGATGAGAGTGAATGGACACTGGACATGGCAAGCGATTCTGAGCCATGTCATTCATTCTCTAACCGTTGATTACAGTAATCACGTGGTAGTTTACACCTAATGATAAGACCCACTCGCGTTGTTAATAACTTCATGGACTAATACTGCATCTTAGTCTAACAGCCCCCAGATTTCTTCTAATCTACTTCTATATATAGTCTGAATTACACTGCATAATGTATGTGTATAACTTAATGGTAGATTACACAGTTACCCAAATTGAAGTAAATAGATGATCAGGTTTAAAGTCTGCCCCATTGTAGGATACTTGTACCACTAATAGTCTGCTTACAACAAATTCAAAGTTGAAAAATTAGTTTCAATATCAAGATTTACAAACTAACTGTCTGTTAAGTGATCTTTTAATTGCATACGATCATTTCTAACACATCTATGAATTATACGGAGTTTAGGACTTCAAACTGACTAGATTAGTTGATAAACGAATAAATAGTAATTTAGTGTCCAAGAATTTGCACTAGGGTTCACAAAATCTGCTACAGATAATTCGAATGTTTTCCTCCCAACTTTATATTCTGTTGAATTTGGTACACAATTCATATGTGTTGATTGTTATGATCTTCCAATTGATGTTTTAGATTGCAATTGGTCAGTTTACTTTGGCATATGTGCATTATGTACAGATTGCCTCGTTATTACCGTCGAGCTACAAGCGTTTAAAGCAAAGATGGATGGTGACTAATCGATTGCAGTCTTAAACACCAGTGAGAAGATCTAAATAATCAACATTCATGAATTAAAATTCACCCCATTGCGCGAGCCAGTGACTATCTGGACTCAGTAGCTAAGTGGACAACGTGATGACGTTTGAAACAAACAGTACTGGGTCCGAGTGTCTGTATGAATAGCAACTCTGAGATCCAGGTACATCCAGCTAACGAGTCCTAGATAGGATGGAACACGTGTCCTGAATTCCACTACTAGCCACCATCCATCTCTCCTTGGTACACGATTTCAATTCATTTATATGTGCTCTCTCTGTCTCTCAATCCACCTGTGGTTCTTATACTGAATTTCAGTGCACTGGTAAAGTACACAGATTTGGTAGTTTAAAACCCTAGACTTTCTATGCCACTGCTCTGTGTGCTTCTGTTTATCCAAAAGAATTGTTTTTTTCTAGTCGTGCTGTACTGGAAATCTTATGTCAAAATCGAGTGGACTTCGATTACATAACCAGAAACACATTGTTACATAATAAATTTAACGGTTATTCTATATCATAATCAGTTAAAATGAAAAAAAGTAATAATTATCATGAATAATTTCTTTTTTCATAGTTGAATGCGTGAGTCGATTGAAGCTAGACCACCATGGAAAACCTGGAAGCACTGGACAGCCGTTTCGTCTTATTATAGGACTCCTCAGCAGTACGCATCCACGATCCTGTACTCGCGAGATTCGAACTCAGGACCTACCTGTTTCGCGCCAGAGCACTTAACCGATAGACCGATAGTATCCCATAATAGGACGAAACGGCCGTTCAG
>NW_017385990.1:918016-1029528 GCF_000237925.1 Schistosoma mansoni | reverse complement strand
ATCCCATAATAGGACGAAACGGCCTTTCAGTGCTTCCAGGTTTTCCATGGTGGTCTAGCTTCAATCGACTCACGCATTCAACTATAGAAAATACTGAAATCTCCACAAAACCCCTTCTGATAATATTAATAATAATTTGTTTTTTATCTATACATCAAGTTTTCGATGTGGTCGTTTTAAGTCAGGGTGAGTTGGAGTGAAATTGTTTGTTTGTGTGTGTGTGTTTGTACGTGTGTTTGTATATCAATGTATATATTATCTATATATATATATTTCATTTTACACCTTTACAAAATGCACTTCTATGCTATAGCTATTTTTAATGTAAACAAGCAAGAATTTGTGTGTGCATATTTATGCGCTAATTATTTGAGCTCTATTTGGCTACTTTTTTTCTTTTTTACTGGTTACACGCTTAATCTACCTAGCAACACTTTTATTTGTTACTCCACAATGCTACTTTTATTCGCTGCGATTTCGTTTTTTATATCATTTTCTTAACATATATATATGGTTGTTTACTATTCTATCAGTGGTCTCCTTCTCTTTCCCTCTCCCTCACTCATTCACTCACTCTCCCTCTTTCTCTTTATGATTCGATTCTGACTTTAGTACCTTTTTCTGTGTTTTTTTTATAGGAAGGACAAGAAGAATTGTACTTGTTTATAATAATTTGTAAATAAATTCATTATTTGTGTATAATACTAATACTATTACTACTACTACTACTCCTACTACTATTACTACATGTTAGTAATATTGTTAAATGTGTGTGTGTGTTTTGTTTGAGCATAACAATTAACTTAAAACAAATGATTTGTGTATACTACGAGGTTTATCTATGCCGCAGTCTAACATTACTCTTTCCATTCCTTTAGAATTCATTCCTCTTTTTATTTTGAATAGTTGGTATTTCAACTGAGATTGATGTCTTTTTTTGGGGGGGGGAGGCGATGTGGTCCGGATTTGTATAATTTTGTTCTGTTGATTGTTTGGGTGTAATTGGCAAAAAAACATATGTTCACAGTTTAGGATACAGTACGAATGTTTGGAGCATCAGATCTGATAGTTGCATTTAATTTAGGAAGTATCACAGTCATCTTGTGAGACCTGGAAATTCTGCATTTAATTATGTACAAATACTCAAGCGACTTCGATCATTTTATTTATTTATTTGGTACAAAAGGGTACCGAATGCATATGCGCCACATGAGTCACTTGATTTGTGTATGGGCTGTGACACTACCCGGATACCCAGACCGAAACAGTTGGCTTTCTCAGGGAGCCACACCCAGAGCCTTCGGCCTGAAAGACTTATCTAGAAAGCAGTAGAGCAATGTAAGGAGAAACAGTTTTAAGATAGCCGGTATCTGACTGGTTGTTCCTTCATGATTCTGGAGCCCATGTGCATTATTGTTTTGGAATGAGGGTTTTCCAACTGCCTGTGGTAGACACTCTGTATCCACCCACCCGTTTAACGCCCCAGATATTCGCTTTTCGTGTTGTCAATTTTATAAACAACAGTATTGCCGTGGAGAAGGCAGTAAGTAGGACTTTTGTGGTAGTAGTTGTATTAGCTTGGCTATGTGAAAGCATTTGGAAAGGAAGAGTGAACTGGTTGCATCCTTGGTCGTACCAGAGCATAGTTTTTGATGAACACTACTTTTCTGATAAAGATGAACTTTTCATAAATCACTTCTATAATGAAAAATTGTGATCGAGTCTGAGCCATGTCACCTAGAGTCTCCAACCATTGGTTACGATAGTCACGCGGACCCCAACCAAGTAGTCTGTATCTCCCAACATGGCTCAGACTAGAAGTTAGTGACTTCAAGGATTGATGCCACGTTTTGGTTTGGCCACCCCTAACTCTCTTCCAACCGTATTATTCACTCAACTTCTTGGTGTTGATGTTGGATATTTTTTTTAAAATAAAAAGTCACTTTTGTTAATCCTTTTTTATCCTAATCACTTCTATGCCTCACTATACTAATAATAATAACGCACAAAATCTTGTATTCTTTCGCTTAACAGCTAATATTTTTGGCATAAATTTTGCAAAGTTTGTAATTGGGTGGGTATAATCTCTATGCAGTAATCCTGTTTCATTTACAGGTTATTGGGCTTTGTTTGTGAGCATATATGTTTTTTTGTTGTAAGAAGAAGTAAATTTTCCACTTTATCGCTGTTACTGTAGTGAATAAGAATACTAGTGGGGGCAGTCGAATGTGTTGGAGCACAAAGTTACAGAATATATTACTAAAATCTGACAACCATCCAGTAAACGGTTAATTGGCAAACTATCAATCAATTGTCTCAATCTTGACTGTTCCTTTTGCAAATATCAGTCCGTCGTCTCTGATTTCATTCTTCATGCATTTTTATACCAATTGCGTTCCGTTTCCGTTCTTTCCTTATCGATCTTCTACTGAAATACATTATATGTCTGACCATCTTCATATACTACTTATGTTGATAATATGTAACCAACACCATGCTACAACTATTGTTTTAGCTACTTACATCTTATTCATGAACCGATCGATAGAGTGATATACAGAAAGACATGCGGGTAATCTCCATTCTTTGAAAAATACAGATGCATAAAGATCAATAAACAGATAGCTGGATGCTAGTTGATATTTAGAGAACGAACCTTGAAAATGGGAGAGTCCTTATGTGTTCTCTATTCGCTAACGTGTAGAATTATTGTAGTTTAAGTTTTTCAGTATCTCTTGTACAAACATTATGTATTGTTTGTTTGAATCTTCTCATTGATGTTTAAGACTTCAATTGATCAGTCTCTTATTGGCATATGTACATTCTATACGGATTGCCTCGATATTGTCTTAATTTACAAGTATTATAAGAAAAGATGGATAGTGGCTAGTAGTGGAATTCAGTTTAACGCAGGAACGCCAACTCTAGGATACCGGTACATCCAGCTGACGAATCTTAAATAGGACGAAACATGCGTCCTGTATTCCAATGCTATTCTTCATCCATTTTTATTTATAAAATTTATTGTCTAGTAGACACTTTTATTTATTATTTGTTTTTGTATTTACCTAATAATGATCAGTTTATATAATCAATAAATTGCTTAACATCAAATTGTGTTCAATCTCAGGATGATTGATCTTTTATCTGTTAACAACATAATTTGATTTGTTTTGTTTTCAAAGACTATTGTTTATTTCCATTTCTAAAGTTGTTTATTTGAAACAGTTATATTTTGTAAATAAACCAATCTTAGACGATACATTTTAACAAGGATAGTGTACGAGCAAGGAATTTTAAAGGGGATCATGAAGGTTTCTAGATGGTTTTATGATGATCATTTAGATTGTTTCTAATGAAACAGTCCAAGATTATAAGTGCTGTTATTACTGTTGTTTTGTTGTATGTCTGTGATAAGATGTATTCTGTTTGTTCTTTGAGTGTTACTACTGAAGTCACCTTTGAACCTACAACCTATTGATTGAAGGTGGATTGTGTAAATCACTAAGCTTCATCTCTTTTGGATGGGAAACTAAATATCTGATGTCATTTTAATGATAAAGTACTTTTATGGTCAAAAAAATCAGTATTGTATAATCTTTTATTAATGTTGACTTTTATTCAACATTGAAATGAGCAAGATCATATTATCGATGTTTTCATTTGTATTATTATTATTTAAACACATAAATATTGGTACAAGGAAGCACCAGATACATATGCGCCGCACAAATCTAATTTGATTTGTGCGAGGGCTGTGATACTGTCCAGGTGCCCAAACCGAAGCAAGTGGTTTCCTTAGGGGACCACACTCGGAGCCTTTGACCTAAAGGTCTAACCCACAAGACAGTGGAGCATCGTGAGGAGATGCAGTCCCATTGTAGCCGGTGACCAACAATTGATTCATACGCCATTTGTTTCTTCAGGATACTGGAGTCCATGTGCGCCATTGGTTTGGAATGAGGATTTTCCAACTCCCCTAGGTGGACTTTCCGTGTCCATCAACCCGGTTAAAGCTCCAGACATTCGCTTTTCGTCCTCTCAATTTCGTAAGCAACATCCCTGCCACAAGATGACAGTGAGTAGGACTTCCCCCCTTCATTTGTATATTGATTAAAGATACAAATGAATGAATTGATTGTTGTTTCACCCCCCTTTGTTTTGTGCTTTTTTTCTAAACTCAATATTTCTATTGAACCTAGAAACACGTTACTGTCAATATGTTAAACTAGATTAGTATGATTTCGCAATTTCTTGTTCTTGATATTCACGATCCTTAAGTTTCCGTTTCCTTTTATGTATATAGTGAACGGATTACTTCTATCTAGATTTCAGTCACAAATGTTGATATATTTAGTTTGTAGCTTATAGTTGAATCTAGGATGTGTTTTTTCGTCCTAATCAGCCTCTTCAGCTAAAAATTAACTATATTGCAGTGTTGTTGTTCATGCAGAAACTCCTATTTGTCACCCACTGACCCTACTGAGTTTAGTGAACCACTAAAATTTTCAACAAATGTAAAGGTATTAATAATCTTTTTTGTTTACATCAATTCAAATCTCAATGTGAACAATGTCAACATACAGTCAGTTGATCAGTACAAAACCGACTTAAACTTGCCACGTACTAAATATAATAGTTTAAACTCATTTAATCTTAATTTATGGTTATGCTTTTACTATTGATAAATCCCATGGTCAAATATCCATTGTCATAGTTGAAATCATGAGTCAATTGAAGCTAGGCCACTATGGAAAACCTGGAAGCAATGTACGGCCGTTCCGTCCTATTATGGGACTCCTCAGCAGTGCGTATCCATGATCCCGCACTCGCGAGACTCGAACCCAGGACCTACCGGTCTCGAGCCAGAGCCCTTAACCGATAGACCACTGAACCGGCATCCAACGGTGTTAATGTCTAACTTCAACCAATCCACGATTTTGAGCGACCGTTCGTGGATGCGCACTGCTGAGGAGTCCCATAATAGGACGAAACGGCCGTCCAATGCTTCCAGGTTTTCCATGGTGGTCTAGCTTCAATTGACTCATCATTTCAACTATGAAAATACTAAATTCTCCACAAAACCTCCTCTGAAATATTCATTGGTCTAAATTGGCACACCATATTGAGCATAGAGATAAAATTATTTATATGAATATAAAATTAGTCATATCACTGGCAATGAAAAGAAAAGATTAATTCATAAAATAAGTACGAGACTGAAGATCAAGTGGAAAGTGAAGAGCTAATTCATATTGGTGACAGTGCGACCTATTCTGAATCATGTCAACGAACAACAGTAATGCTGCAAGGAGGCAATGGTTGTATGCACGTAGCCATGTGAGAGCATTAGGTGGGAGAGAATAGATTCTTCCCATCCTCGATCGTACCAGGAGATTCGGGACCAATCGTATTCCAATTATACTTTACCATTAATGTTGACTGAGTTGATTCATATTAAACTTAAGTGTACTTCTCAAATTTAGTTGTCTATAAATTTGAATAAATACCTTTTACTTTACTCATTTTATACCATGAAGTACATGAATTCAATTTTAACTTATCTTTATATGGAAAAATATAGAAATTATTATTTACTTCACTTTGAAATGTAACATCCATTCCATAGTCATGTCATTATAAAGCCATTAAATAATGTAGCTGAAATAGGATGATACTGAAACATCTAGTCAACTTCACAAATGTCTCTAAACTTTATTGAATGTGCCTATTGTTAGTCGTTCATGATATCCCTTGATAGATCATCAGTTTATTATGAACTGATGCTTAATTTAGAACTGAACAATAGAAGACTATCATTCCGCGCTAGTTCGCTACTCTTCAGTCAGTAGTGTACATTTCATTAAACTATTTCATTTACTGAAGTTTGTTGTATGGGTGTGTGTGTGTGTGCGTTTGTGTTTTTTTTCTCTTAATCTATTACACTGACTCCTATATTCAATATTTCATGTTGTTTTATTTATGTATCTGTTTTCTCACTTTCTAAAACCATAGTCATACAAATCATAATAATAATCGAATCATTTCTAGTATGCAAAAATCTATTCATAAACATAAATATACTACTAATACTAATTCAAAATCATATAAAACAAGTTTATTGAAATCGCCTAATGATGATGCTGAATTAACTGAAGAAATTCATTCATCTAATCGATTACATACTTCATCATTAACACATTCCACATCATCATCACCAACAAGATCTAGTCATCCATCTACAGCACAACATCATCATGATAATAATGATGAAGTGAATGATGATGATAATAGTCATGACACAATGAAATGTCTTGTGTCAGTTAATCCAGATCCATGGATAACTATGGAACCTGGAAAACATCAACAACAACAACGTAAGGATTTAATATCAAAATCCAAACGATCATTATCTAGTGAATTAGATACTGATAAATTAAAACAACAGCCTGCACCTCTTCACCATTATCCACATCATCATGGATATGAGTTTTCCACTAATAACACACCGGTTAATAATCAATCTATCGCTGGTGATGGTTGTCAAAGTAAGTTTTACTTTACTTCTTTCTTCTATTCCTTTATTTTTTATTTTTACATATTAAGTGTTAGTATTTTGATTGATTAGTCTACTACTTTGTTATACTGATCTACTGTTAAATAAATAGTTTCATTGTTTGATAGTCGAAAGCAATCGGTTGTATGATCCCTAGACTCATATTTCTTGGTAGTTGCAACTTTCCAGCAAGGCGTGTTTACAATTTTGAAGGAACTGAAGCTTGACAATGCTAGTTCAAATCCGGTGGGTAGTATCAGTTCTCTCAAGATTCCAGATGGATCTTCATGACGAGTACCATCTACCATGAAACTTAGTATCAGGATTCATTTCCGACTATTGCATTGTAGCATCACGCATGCCATAAAAAGATGTGTTTCATACGATTCTGCGATATTAGCATTTCTTCTATGTAATTGGAAGGATGTTCAATAGTGTTCTGGATTTGATCATCTTTTTCATTGTGAAAATAATCATCTCCGATAGTAACTACCTATAGTGAGGTTCAGTTATTCATGTTCTAGCGTTGTTGAGACAATCATTCAATTGATTTTCAAGCATCAACTTTAATGGCTCAAATAGACGTCAAGTAAAACAACCCTCCTTATATTATTTCACCTAATAACACTGAGTTCATGAGTCAATTAAAACTAGACCACCATGGAAAATCTTGAAGCACTGGAAGACCGTTTCGTCCTGTTGTGGGACTCCTGAGCAGTGTGCATCCACTATCCTGCCGCGCAGGATTAAAGCCCAGGACCTATCGGTCTCGCGCGCGAGTACTTAGCCTCTAGACCAAGAAAAACTATTGAGAATATGTAGTCATATGATCAGTTTAGTTTTAAAGTTGTCTAATGAATTCCTTATTATTCTTTAAGACTTTTCATCCCACTAACTGCCAATAGTCAATCAGTCATACTGAGCGTAGACTAATAACTGCAAACTGGTTTTATTTATAAATCTAATGTGGATTTTATAGTATTTGCATATGAACGAACACATTTCTTTGTTTGTTGTTGTGATTGTAGTGATAGTTTATCCCCCCCTCGGGTGTATTTCATACACTTTTTATTTCTTTACTCTTTCAAACATTTGTATATTCTATAGTTATTGTTAGTGCTTGTATGTGTGTGTTGTTGTTTTTTGTTGTTGATGTTGTGTAAACACATCATGTTCAACATAAACATCTCCGGCATGCAACAATTTTACTGTGTAGACTCTCATTGTTTAACACTCATTAAGGATATATCCTTAGTGTAATAAGAAGATGAAGATTATCAGAACTGTGTGATGAGATATTAGCGCAATACATTTCGAACAATCTGATCACACATAATATAGTTGTTAAGACCATTTATATATAAAAATAAAAGGTCAACTAGACTGGAAATGGGGGTAAGAATAGACAAGGATAATAATAATAATAATAATAATGTGAAAACAATTTGACACCTAATCACTCAGGATAATGAGCTAATATTACCCCGGGTACGTTTAAGGAGAGAACAAACTGTTTTTGAATACACAAAGGGGGTTTGAATTTTCGTATGGCTAAGGTTTCAATATACGCCCTTTACACTTTTATACAACACCACAAAAGCTGAGTTAAGATCAATTTTATGGCCTGTTTCGATTATGTGTAGATGTATAGATGTGTATCCTCTACTCTTATCGGGTCATTTGATTCTATTTGTTTCTGCAACCAGTTTGGTATATGTCCACCTACCCTAATTATCAGATCACAATTGCTCCTCCCTATGTATGTGTGACCACACACACACATAGTTTATTTGGTAAACGCAGTAGGATGTGACACATGTCTTTTAGGTTTTGAATGAAGCATGGACCTCGTTCTTTCTTTGATAATGACCCCTATTTCCAGTTTAGTTGACCTTTTATTTTTATTTATAAATGTTCTTGACAAGTATATGTGTGATCAGATTATAATGGATGTATTTATTTTTTCACTTTTTTTTCTCTCATTTAATCTTCTATTCTACTATTTTTAGAAAACATTGTAAGTGTATAGTATATTGAAAAATAAATTGTCATTCCTATTACAGTGTTTTTTTTTAACTTCATACCAGTGGAGTAACCCTACTCACTTGTTTAAGTATAGTCTTATCCCCAACGGGTTATCACCTGCTTCATTTTGGGCACCTGGGCAGTATCACAGCCCTCAAACAAATCAAATGAGATTTGTGTGGCGCATATATATCTGATGCCCCCTTTGTACCAATATTTATGTGTTTAAATAAATAAAACAGGTAATACAATTTTCCTTATCAATATTTTCACTTCGAAATAACAAGTAGATCTTATGTGTATAGAATAACCAGAACTCATCTGAACAATACATATATCCATTGTCTATGTTGATCCATTGTATCACTCTAGATGATTAATACAATTTTTCATGATTGATTGATTGATTGATTTGTAGTCTACATCATAGATTTACTTAGTATTGTTTGTTTGAATCTTCCCATTAATGTTTTTAGGACTGCAACTGGTCAGTCTCTAATTGGCATATGTGCATACTGTGCATATTGCCTCGATATAGCCTAAGTTCACAAGCATGGTAAGCAAAGATGGATAATGGCTAGCAGTGGAATCCAGCTTGACACGCGTTTCGTCCTATTTAGGACTCGTCAGCTGGATGTACCTGCATCTCAGAGTTGATGTTCACTCTGGTACTCGAAGCCAGTACCGCTGGCTTCAAACGCCATCGCGTTATCCACTTGACCACTAAGTCCTGATAGCCACTTGCTTGTGCAATGGGGTGAAGTTGAAATTTACTTAGTATGGTTTGTTTGGATCTTCCCACCTACATCATAGATTGACTTTATCTCTGGTGAAATTTTAACAAAACTTTCATCAAGACCGGCTCACCAGGAATTTACACTCGAAATTTTCATTACTTCTATTAAATGTATCACCTTTAGATGTTAACCGATCAAAGTCAAGAATAACTCAATTAGTGTAAATGAATCAAGTGAAATTTTCGTAAAGCCAAACAAATTGACTCAATAATCCAAGTAGTAACATGTTTACTGTGATGCCTCAAAGGCCATTATCTAAAACTTGACAACGAAGTTATCAATTTGTAGTACTGATGAATTCCATATTAAACAAATATAGATACACATTACTTCACTGAAGTTAACTTGTGAACTGAAGCATCAAAATTGTTATTGTTTACGAAGGTGCCGAACTGTTCAAAATTATACATTTCAAATAGAACTTTCACATGCACACATTTAACTAAACTGAAATCTATAAGTTTTTTTTTGTTGTTATTGATTTACTTTTCATAATTTGGAACACGTTGTATAGAATTATAGTTTCATGGATCCTTATAAAGTGGTATATGTATACATTCCATCTGGAGTACTTAAGTTATATCCTATGTTGTTTATTCTATTTATATGTTTCTTTAGCAACAGTTTTTATCTGAATATGAATAGAATTTCTTTTTTGAGGGGAATACAGAATCGTTTGTTAAAATTGAGTTGGATCTAGTGGTTTGTTTGAGATTAGAAACTTTTGAAGATGTAGAAGTAATCTATAAAAAAAAACTTAATAATCGTACATCCCATATACTTACCGTCAGAATTAAATATCCCTAAGTTTGACCTGGCATGTAGGTTATGAGATGAAACATGACTTGAAGAGTGTCTATATCATCGACTTTGGATTGTTTTTTTTTTGAAATAGAAGATAGGTTATTTGACTTCTGTTATTACATGCTAATTTCCCCTTCTGTAATGAGATAACCTCGAACACATTTTTTTTCCAATTCACATTTCTGCATAACCATGATTTTTTTCTGATTAGTTGCTACCATTTCAAGTTCACTAATTTCCCTACCCGATGTCATGTTTTTATTGCTATACATACATACTTACAGAGTTGTTTAATTTCGATTGGTCTATGTTGAATATCAAGTTTTCTATACTGATCCCTTCTTTTTGGGTTCATTTGTTGAGGATTTACCATTGAGAGAGGTTGTGTGTTTGTGTGTATGCTACCTTATTGAGTTCATGATAGATTCCATTCCTATTTAGATTCATCTCGATCGTTCGTAATTATTAAGTTATCATAGGTTAAACCGATTAAAATGTTCAATGAATTCACTAGTTTAAATCCATTTAGTATTGTTTGGGCTCTTTTCATTTCTTTTGAATGGATATTCTTAATGGCTGCCTTCTCGTTGCGAGAGTGTTGTTGTGCATACTGTGTGTATTGCCTCGATATAGTCTTAATTCACAAGCATGGTAAACAAAGATGGATAGTGGCTAGCAGTAGAATCCAGTTTGACGTGCGTTTCGTCCTATTTGGGACTCATCAGCTGGATGTACCTGCATCTCAGAGTTGATGTCCACTCTGGGACTCGAACCCAGTATCTTTCACTTCAAACGCCATCACGTTATCTACTCAGCTACTGAGTCCTGATAGCCACTTTCTTGTGCAATGGGGTGAAGTTTAGATTCATTTAGTGTTGTTTGTTTGAATCTGAGATGCAGGTACATCCAGCTGACGAATTCACCAGTTGTTGTTTTTTTTTCTTTATATAATTTCATTAAGATTCAACTACATTTAAACTGTTTTGTTTTGTTTTGCATCTTATGTATATATATATATATATGCTTGTTTGTTTGTTGTAACAACATGTTAATTCTATTATACTCATTTAAAAGTTTACTGCACAGCTTTTTTTTTGCATAAAGTACACGTTATGTTTCTTGGTGCTTTTTGTATTCCCCCCCCGCTTCGTTCTCACTTCGTATGCAGTAATACTTTGATAAAGATAAAACGGATTTAACCAGTGTTTTTATTTATTAACTTACCGTTCATTCTTTCTATTTATAGTTACATTTCACTCTTTGTAATCATCAATTACTTATTCTTATGAATTGTTTTATTATAGAAAAGATCGGAGTCGAACCGTGTTGCCTCGACCTTCCAACCTCGAAAACTGTAGTCATAACTTCCGACATGCATAAATTAAAAGCTACAACTTACACAACTCTATCATGTACAGCATCATCTTCATCAACTACATCATCTGTATTGACAGTTACAACAGCTTATACAACGAGAATAACAAATTGTAAAACAACTACCTCATCATCTGATCAACATCATCATCATAATCATCATCATTTTTTTTATTATGGTGAGAATGAAAATCAAAAATTATGGAAACCACGTCGTTTATATTTTGTATTAAATCTTCCAATTCATGGAACTGATCCACATATATTATTAATACAAATGATTGAGTTAATAAAACATTATCAATGTTCATATGAATTTCTTAGTTCATATCGTTTACGTTGTACAAAATTGATTCATTCTTCTACTACTTCTACTTCTTCTCCTCCTTGTTCTACTTCAAATGATACTGGTAATAATAACCCTATTCATGATACGGATGTTCATCAACGACAACAACAACAACTGGAACACTGTACATTAACATCTCACCAACAAGAACAACAGCAAGACCAGCAACAGCACTCCCAAGATGTACCTCAATTACCTTTACTATTATATTCAAAAGATAAAACACATTTATTAATATGGGATATGGAAATATTTCAATTAGCTAAACCAATTCATTATGGTGTACGTTTTAAACGTATTTCAGGCAATCAGAATGCATTCAAAATAATTATGAAATATTTTATTTATCATCATAAAGTATAATCTTATCATATACACTGAATGTATGTTGTTGTTCTTTTGTTCTTTACAAAAAACCCTTAAGTTTCCTACCTCTTTCAGTTTATATGATTGTTTTATTCAATGGATCCATGTCAACATTTATCATTTCGTCCTTATGATTGTTGTCATCATCGTTGTTGTTGTTGTTCCTGCTGTTGATGCTGGTGCTGCTGGTACTACTGTTATTGTCAATGTTATCTTTGCTTTTAAACTTTTCTTTCCTTTTTTTGATCTCATGTTTACTACTGAAATCAAATAAATGACTACTTATTTAAGTTATATATCTCTTTTAAGAAAACAATTAACCATTATTGACCATTGAATAATAACTTATTCAAATAATAATTTTAAATTTCTAATGTTTTCTTTCTACTTTTACAAGAACAAACGAAAAAGAAGAAGAAACCATATTGAGTCAATATATGTAGGTACTAAAATTGTGTTCCCTGGTTGTTTGTTTCTCCTTGTTGTTGTTTGTTTGTTTTACCATGTTCTTTCTTTTAAAATAGATTTTATTTTAAACAACCAAGTAAACAAACAAACGATATATGACTTGTTTTTTTGTTTTCTCCTCCTTTGTTTGTATAATATCACCATGCTTATATAGATATATAGATAGATATTTATGTATCCTGCCTTTATTGTTTCTTTTAAATTTATTCACTTTTCGTCAACTATTCAGTTGCCATGTATGTGTATGTATGTACATGTGTGTAGGTGTGCGTGTGTACTTGTGTGTGTGTGTGTGATAACTCAGTTACAGTTGATTCTCATCAACTCTATTAGTTCTTCAATAAATCTGTTTTTGTTTTTCGTTTTTTTAATCTTATCTTATCACAGTTTTGCTCATCATTTAACCATTGATTATTCATAATATCAATATGGATCCATTCAATATATGATCTCATATGTCAGGTTTTTTCTTTCATTTAACCCGGTCTTTATTAGTTGGTTTGGTTTGGTTTGATTTGTTTATTTTTCGACCTTTTCAATCATACATTTCCTTTCTAAAAAAAACTCTTGATGTACTACTCTGTACGTGTGCGTGCATGCGTGTGTGTGTGTACGCGCGCATGCGGGCAACTACTTGTTTCTATGGATAAACTTATGACATTGATAACTGTACAATATACATTTATTCAAACTGTTCATTTTGTATATTTTAATTTCCTGCCTTATCAACCATTTTAGTCAAATTAAATTATGTTATATTCTATGCTTGCTTACTTACTACATTTGATCAATGAGAAGAATGAGTAGGGATATAAGTCTATAAAGAATAACATTTTATTTTTATTGATATGTTCACTTCATATATCAATATACATGAGGGTTAATTCTTTCCTATCCCTTCTTTTATGTTTTAATAATATTATTCTATAGGTATGTTTATGTTTTATTGTTTCTTTAATTGGACTCCTGTATTATGTAACATGTGTATGCGTGTATGTGAGTGTGTGTGTGTGATATTATGTAATCATTTTGGCTGATTATATCATACAGTGTAACCTTTTTCATGTTGTATGTAGTAGTAGTAGTTAAATCTATGGTCATTTGATTGTTCCATTGTTTATTGAACCGTCTTTTGTGTGTGTGTGTGTATTGGTATTGTAGATGCGATCATAACTATTTATTCTTGTTCTAATTATTTTTCAAACCATTTTACCTAATTTGCCATGTCCCTCTGTCTATTATTATCATTTTATTATTAACAGAATATTAAAATAAATAAAGAAGAAAAAATGAACGTGTTTCTCATCGTTACCTTTAGTTTTGTTTTTGTTATTCTTTATAAAATAATGTATGAAATAACCGTCTTGGTTATTTTGAGATGGTGAAGAAAATTTTTAGTTCAGTTGGATGATTTTGATGGAGATTTGTTCTTTGACCTGGATGGTTTGGTCGTGGAAGATACAACCAAAACAATGATAGATTTAAGGTCAACAAGAACTGTTATATCTTGAACTAAGATTTCTTAGTCTATCGCACAATACTTGAGCTGTCGAATGCTATAACCCTCCCAAGTCACAAATCAGAAGACAAGTAGAAGGAATGTTATTCCAAACAGTGTCGATTATGGTACAAAATTGTCAGGCGTTTTTTTAGTTTTTGGTAGAAACAGAATCATCACTATAGTTATTCAATCCGCATACAGCGAGTTATCAGCATTGTCCAATAGGGAAGCTACACGTAGTTATTCTAGAATATTCTCCCCAAAGCTGATTGGATGAAATATGTCCGGCTCTTTCTGGGCTTCTTAGAGCTTCCTTGACTTCACCTGTGGACCATCCTCACACCTCCCCCCTTTAAAGTCTGTTGTATAAGACCTTTTTCTCGGATCCACCTGGAATTGAGTTACCGCATTTCTTTTGCGATTCATCACTCTCGAAGGTTGTGTCGATTCGCCCTTGCGTCGTTTATCTCTTCTACATTCGCGCGCCTGAGGGCTTTTTGGAGATGAATCCACGAGCAAATGAAATGGGAGTCGGCTTTGTGGCATCAATGTTCTGCCGTCCCTTCGAATTTGATTGATGTGTCTTATACAAGTTCCGACATTTCTCCGGATTAGATACAATACACTTCCGATTCGACGTTCTATAATACCTGGTTCCCACCTTCTTTCACCTTGATACGATTTAACAAGTACCCTTTCACCTACCTTGAAGCTATGAGTGACCATATGATACTCATTCGTGGGTTTACTTCTAGGAGGCAACATACTGCTAAAGACTGTTTTGGTTTTCTTTCCGAACATACACTCGGCTGGTGACTTACCTTCTAGTACTTCCGGATCGGGGGTAACTCTGTAAGACATAAGGAACTTGCTGATTACTTGTTCTGGGATAGCCTCTCCTCCCCCTTTGACTAGAGCTCGTTTTATAGTATCCACGAATCTTTCTGCTTGGCCATTCGACTGAGGATGGTACGGAGGAGACTGTAGATGTGATATTCCATTTTCATTGCAAAACCGTTTACAAACAAATGACTTGAACAGGGTGCCGTTGTCAGTCACTAAGATCTCGGGTACCCCAAAACAAGCAAATAATCCTGACAATTTTCTTATTGTATTCTCTAACATCATTTTCGGCATGTCGTATACTTCTGGCCATTTTGTGAAAGCGTTGACAACAATCAAGTAATTCCTGCCTTGTATTGGACCGGCAAAATCGGCGTGTATTCTTTGCCAAGGACCGTCTGGTTTTGGCCATGGTTGCGGTTCAGCTTTATTTGGGTTCTTTGCGGCCTCTAAACAGGACAAACAACTGCGACACTTTTGCTCTATATCATGGTCCATTGATGGTGTTAGGATATTCACAGGAATATCCCAAAATTATCTCGAAAGTAAAGTCGTATGTTTTCAGGCTCTTCACATATTTCGCATGTTATTTTCTATTGGCCATTATTTACAGTTGTCCTAACTATGACTTTCACGTGTCGTTTTCCTATTGGTCAATTTTGAGTTGTCCTAATTATAACCTTTACGTGTCCTTTCTTTCCATTGGTTACTGTTCATAGTCATTTTAACTGTATAAATATGCCTTGTCTGTAAACCATTTTTGTTCTGCTGCTGACCCCATAAACAATTCTCATTTAACGGCTGTGTTCTGATTTATTGGAGTTGGGGAACAGTATTGGGGTCGAACTAGGATATCTGAATTTGGTCAATCGGTAGAATTTCGTGTAGTCCTATCGCAATACCTAATAATTTCGCAACGTATTAGATGGCCAGTATGCATAGCTTCGAGCTAATGACTTCATTTTACTTATCCTCGGGTGCCCGCAGTGGAACTGCTTAAGGACTTCGTTTCGAAGATTTCTGGGGATAACGATACGGTGGCCAAACATGGTGCAGTAATCTACAACTGTCAGTGAATCTCGTCGACGGAAAAATTGCAAGAGTTCCCAATGTAGTCTAGACGAAGGCCACTTGTTGAATATGCAGCGGCAAACAACCTTCAACACCTTATCTTTCTCACTAGCTCCTTAACTGGCTTCGAATGTGACCGGAAGTCCGGAAACTGAGTCTGCTAATACTATGTGAACCTCGGCCTCAACATCTACGGAAGCCACAAGCACCTCCTCTTCTTGTTTTGTGTGGAAACTAATTAGTCTTGAGAGGGCATCTGCCTGTCCGAAATCTGTTGTTGGTTGGTACTTTATCTTGAAATCATAACTCAGCAGCGTAGTTGCCCATCTCTGTAGACGGTTTGCTATATATACAGGAATACCTTTCTTGGATCCAAAAATTGTCAGTAGCGGTTTATGGTCTGTTAGTAAGGTAAACTGTCTGCCAAATAGCATCTTGTGGAACTTCTTTACAGCGAATACAATAGAGAGGGCTTCTTTTTCTATCTGGCTATAGTTTCTTTCTGTCATAGTCAGCGACCGTGCAGCGTGGACGATCGCCTTCCCAGACCCGTCTGGGTAGGTATGTGAAATCACTGCTCCGATTCCGTGGTTTGACGCATCTGCTGCGACTATGATGGGAAGATCTGGATCATATTGTATGAGCAGAAGATTTGGTGATAGGAGCTGTTTTAGTTTTGAGAAAGCTTCTTGGCACTCAGATGACCAGAACCATTTGGTATCTTTTTTCAGCAACCCATTGGGAGGAGCACGAAGGCGATGCAGTTCTGGAAGAAAAACTCCATAATGACTAACCATTCTCAAGAAAGAGCGTAAAGTTGACACAGTTGGTGGAGGCATGGCCATAGTAGGTTGATTGAGCACTCGAAAAGTAACTGCATTCACTGGGATACGTGACAGCATCAGCAACACAGTTCGGCTCGCCTTTGGCGTGACGAAGGTCTGTCGTGAACTGAGAGATATAGCCCAAATGTCTGCACTCTCGTGGTGAGTAGCGGTCAGACTTGGTATGCAGAGCATACGTTAAGGGCTTATGGCTAGTGAACAAGATGAAATTACGACCTTCTACTGCGTGCCGGAAATATTTGATAGCGCAGTAGGCTGCTAGCAGTTCGCGACCAAATGCGCTATATCTCGTCTCCATGAGAGTGAGGCGTGGTGAATAAAATTCGAGGGGTTGTCAACCCCCAGAGATGTTCTGTTGCATAACGACTTCTATGGCGAAATCCGATGCATCAACCTCTATGCTAAGCGTGGCTGATGGGTCAGGATGCGCGAGAAGTGTGGTTTGAGCTAGGGCCGTTTTGATCTCTGAAAATGCAACACATGTGGCATCGTTTAATTCCAGTTTGCGTGAATTACCGTGAAGTAAATCGGTTAATGGTCGTAACCGTCCTGCGGCGTGCGGAATGAGGCGTCAGTGGAAGTTGACCAGACCGAGAAATGCCTTCAGCTCCTTGAGTGTGAACGGTACAGTGTATTCCATTACTGCACGAACTTTATCCTCACAAGGTAGAATACTCTCTTGCTTAATAACATGACCTAAGAATCTTATTCCCGTTCTCTCAAGTTCACATTTGTCAGGGTTGACTATTATTTCATTATCCGAAAGGCGCTGGGATAGTACTGATAATGTTCATCTACGTTTGATGATGCGAATAACAGGTCATCATTATAGACGTGAACAGAACCTAGGTCTCGTATTATGATATCGATAAACCTTTGAAAAGTTTGAGCAGCATTCCGTAATCGAAATGGCATTCGTAGGAACTCAAACAGATTGCAATGGGTCGTGATAGCAGTTTTCTGGATGTCTTCAATAGCGATCTGATATGCTCGTACCAGAACGATTTTGGAAAAAATTGTGGTACCATTGAGTGATGCCGTGATGTCATGTATGTGGGTGAAGGGGTAGCTATTGAAATATGTAACTACGTGTAATGCTCGGTAGTTTCCACATGGTCTCCAACTAGTCCCATTCATTTTTTCGTACTATGTGAAAAGGTGAGGCTCAGGGACTGTGAAAAGAACGAATAATACCAGTAGCTATTAAGTTGTCAAATTCGCGTTTGGCGAAAGCTAATTTCTCTGGTGCCACGCGACTACGTTTTGCCGTGACTGCAGTCCGCCAACTACTATGTTGTGTACCACATGATTGGTTACCAGTTGGATCTCCTCGAGAGGTTTAGTTAATTGGGGAATTTCTGGAATAAAGCGTGAAATATATCGTCACGCGAATGAAATACGCCTGTGATTCAGTAATCGTTTGCTTGAACTTTAAAGCCCATGAATTCTCTGTTCGACGAAGTATCGATTAGCTGCAGCCTACATGAATCGACTAGCAATTCGTAGTGCTGTGGGAAATCGATACCGAATATGGCTGTGGGAACATCAGCGATGATAAACGTTCACACATACTGTCGTCAGTTGCTCAGGTTGACCATACGTTGTCGTGTACCATAGATAGGAATGACTGAGCCATTCGCAGCGCGTAGTCGAATAATGGTAGATTGAGTTTTACTGTTACCAATCGGTACGACAGAAACTTGGGCACCTGTATCCACAAGGTACCTAGCGTTAGTGCGATAATCGTGCACATAAAATAAACGTCCAATCTGAGATGAAGGACCGGCGAGTACGGCCGCATTTAGTCGCCGGCTCAGGAGTTACCCTCCTTGTATGAGCAGGGAGCTAGACAATGGCGGGCACCGGCCTTGAAGGCACGGTGGAACCAGTACCAACCTGAACTCGCTTCCGAAACCGCTGTTTGGCGTGGCTTGGAAGATACTCGCTTAGGACGAGTTGTTACGGCCATTACGGAACGTGACCTGGGTCAGGAAATGCAGGGTTTTGGCACATTAGATCGGTCTCGGAAGCTGAGACGGGTGTGGATACACTTATCACTATCCCCACGAGCCGTAGGTCACCTAGCATCGAGGTCGATGTTTGAATGTGATGTTCAGGCAACTATGTAGTTTTCTCGGATGCTAGTTCGTGCTAGGATCTTATCTGTTTTGAGGGCCACCTTGTTGAGTGGGGTGTCCTCGAGCAGAGCCGTAAGGGTTGGTTGGATACTAGCTAGAAGAGACTCGAGCCACAGTTCTTTGACAATCCCTGAGTCAGCTGTCGTTTTTCATGCAAGAGATTGCAGGCGTGTGAGGTGGTGGCTCGGTTTAGCATCACCCATAGGGTGACATGCTAACAAGGTCCTCAATCGTTCCTCTTCTGACGAGAGGAAATGTCGAAGGATTGCTTCCTTGAGACGATCGTAAACGTTTGGTACGTTTGAATTGAGGACGACCTCACGAACAACGGTTAAGTGATCCACGTGTAAACATTCCAGAACCGTTGGTTGGCTATGCGGCGGATCTGGAATTGAGATTCCAGTGCCACAAACCAAACTTCTGGATCTTGGGGGATGAAAGGAACCGGCCGAAAGCTAATTGCCTGTAGTTTCGAGTCTATCATATTAATATTATTCTTATCGTTGTCCATCATATCAAGTTGGTGCCAGAATATTATATATTGAAAAGTATCAATACGAATACGTGAAACACAAGCGGGTAGATAAATAATAGACTCACCGTTGTGATCTTCTTTGGAAGATTTGCCATAAGTTGAAATGTGTTCGAAGACTTGGCAAACCACATGTAGATGGCGTCGAATCTTGATTGACTATGATCACCACCACAATAAGATTACGCACCCAACAACTACTTGGTTCCTTCGCTAGCTTGTAAATCAGAAGGCTGTAGCTGGTCCAGATGAAGTATATTTATTGGCAATCTCGTGGTATCGAATGAATACCGAGACGCGCCAGTATGGCAAGTCTTCTAGAAATTGCAGAAAACCCTGCAGTTATCCGGCCTCGAAATCGAATGGCACGAAAAACAGTCCAGGAATCTTCCCATCTGGCACGCGTTAACGGCAGCCGTAACCGGCGAACATAGACGACTCTTATACGTCACGGATGTGATAACGAAAGTTCGCTACCTCGTCGATACTGGCGCAGAAGTTAGCGTTCTTTCTGCGAATTCTAACGACATGCTTCACGAGTCTGCTTTAAGCTTACAGGCGGCAAACGGAAAACCGATCGCCACGTATGGTAAAAGGTACGTCTACCTTAACGTGGGTTTACGCAAACCCATACACTGGATTTTCGTGGTCGCAGATGTTTCTATGCCAATCATTGGTATAAACCTGTAACATTACCACAATATACTCATCGACACACGCTCACAAAGGTTAATAGACGGAAACACTAAATTATCTGTTTGCATAACTCCTTTTTCTGGTTGCAGATTATCTCCAGTCACAAGTAAGCACGCCATAGACCCATTATATCAATCGTTACTCGATAAATACTCTGGGATGTATCAACCACAACCGAAATTGCCGTGTGCAACCAACAATGTTACACATTACATCACGACTACAGGACTACCTGTATTCTTGAGAGAACGCCGACTGGCTCCCGAAAAGCTCAAGTCAGCTAAAAACGAATTCGACCACATGATAGACTCAGGGATGATTCGACCGTCAAGTAGCCCATGGTCATCTCCCTTGCACATGGTCCCTAAAAATGATTGGCGTCCAACGGGTGATTATCGGCGTCTGAATGCTGAAACCATTCTCGATCGTTACCCGTTGCCCCACATTCACGATTTAACAGCTACCTTGAATGGTACAACTGTCTTTCCGAAAATCGATTTGGTTAAAGCTCATAACCAAATCCCTATGGCTACTGACGACATCCCGAAAACCTCCATCATAACTCCTTTCGGCCTCTACGAATTTCTACGAAAGCCCTTCGGTCTAAGAAATGCGGCTCAAACTTTTCAAAGGTTCGTAGACGACGTCTTCCGAGGTCTGTACTTCGTTCATGCGTATGTTGATGACTGTCTCACAGCAAGTCCGGACAGAGAATCACATCTCCAGAATCTGGACATTGTTTTCGAACGACTTCAAAGGAATGGCGTTATGATCAACATTCGGAAATGCCAGGTCGGAACAAACTCTTTAGACTTCCTAGGACACACCACTGATGCTCAAGGCATCCGACCTCTTAGAAGCAAAGTGGCGGCCATTATGGATTACCCAGAATCGACCACGGTTAAGCAATTGCGAACTTTTAACGGCCTTGTAAGTTTCTACAGACGGTTCATATCTAAATGCGCATCTTTTATGAAACCGTTAATCGACCAACTTCGTGGAGATGCGAAATCAATTAGTCTAGACGACACCGCTCGAAAAGCATTCTCTACAGTTAAGGAACATATCGCTACGGCAACTCTGATCGCATGTCAAGACACTCAAGCGCCCATTAGTATCGCCGTAGATGCACCCGACTCACCAATCGGAGGAGTCTTACAACAATGAGTTAACCACTCTTGTCAACCATTAGGATTTTTCCGGAGACGGTTGCTAGACGCGGAATCGGGGTACAGAACGTTCGGTAGGGAACTCCTAGCTATGTATTGTGCTGTACGGCATTTCCAACATTCCATCAAAGGAAGGGAATTCACACTTTTTACCGATCATAAACCTCTTACCTTCTCCTTAAGCTCATCCTCAGACAAGTACTTACCTCGAGAGTCTCGACAACTGAACTACATTTCGCAGTTTACTTCAGACATACAACACATTTCTGGAGCTAACAATGTAGTCGCAGACGCTTTGTCTCGTGTTAGTTCCTCGAACAGTTTCCAAGGAATAAACCTTCTTAAACTCTCTGAGCTTCAAAAAGAAGACACTGATCTTCAGCACGACCTGTCCTCAACAACTCTAAAACTGCGTATCAAACAGATGGGAACAGGTAAGGAAACCTTACTTTGAGACACATATGCAGGTAGGGATCGTCCAATCGTACCAAAACATTATCGACACAATGTCTTTAATACGTTGCACAATCTTTCTCATCCAGGTGTTCCTGCATCCATCAAGCTCATAGCCGAACGGTTTTGCTAGCCTGTCATGAATAAAGACGTGAGGGAGTGGGCACGCTCCTGTGTAAGCTGCCTGAAATCTAGGGTAATTAGGCACAACAAATGTCCCTTAGGCTCTTTCAAAACCCCTGATGGTCGTTTCGACCATGTTCATCTGGATTTGGTAGGACCCTTACCAGATTCAAATGGATAATCATGTCTCTTAACATGCGTAGACCGTTTCACTCGATGGCCAGAAGCAGTACCTATTAAGGACATCACTGATGAAACAGTGGCTCGCGCTTTCGTCGAACGATGGGTAGCAAATTTCGGGTGCCCTTCAACCATCACTACAGACCGCGGACGGCAGTTCGAATCTGAACTTTTCCGTTGTCTGACCACACTACTAGGAATCACTCGCTTCCGAACGACCGCCTACCACCCACAAGCAAACGGGTTGCTAGAACGTTTTCATCGGCAACCAAAAGCTTCACTATCAGCTGCTAACGTTTCACAGTGGATATGCGCTTTTCCATTCGTCTTGCTAGGTATCCGCATTGCGGTGAAAGCTGATATCGGATACACTGCATCTCAACTCGTTTATGGAACAACACTAAGACTTCCAGGAGAATTTGTGAATCCTTCATCTTCTTCATTGAACATGGATCTAAACTCCTACACGAGCAAGCTTACAAACGCAATGCGTTCAGTTAAACCTGCTCACATTCGACCTCAATCAACTGATGTTTTCGTTCAACCTGACTTATGACATAGTCACATGTTTTCGTTCGTCGAGACTCACATTGACGACCTCTCGATTCAGCATACGAAGGACCCTTCAAAGTTCTTCAACGTGAACCCAAGTATTATATAGTTGATGAGAATGGCACGAACGATAGCATCAGTATCGATCGCCTCAAAGCAGCGTACTTAAAAGGAAATCTTATCCACGTCGGTTTTCCTTCAGTACAATCGAACGACACGGTTCCTACACTTGTAGTACCCCGTTCGACAGCCGAAACACACCTTGATACTTCGTCAGCGTGTGAAAATAAACTTAAGATAACGCGTTCTGGAAGAAGAGTAAGATTTCCAGAACATTTAAACTACCCTTGCACGTAGGACACAAACTTTATCCCGACTTTCCTTCGTGTTATATATTATAGAAAAAAATGTAATATGCTCATTTATACATTTTTAATCCCAAAAAAGCAACTTCTTTTACTAATAAGCGTTTCACTTTTTTAATAAAAAAACAAAACACCAATTTTTTCGATCGCTTTTACGCTGTTGCAAGCGTATTAGTTTATTTACTTTTTTTCCGCTCACCTTGTGTCTTTACGCAAGTATGAGTATATTTCGACATGCACTTACACGTTCTATTTTTTTTTTCCAGGACGGCTGGAAAAGAACGATGAAGTCTATAAAGAACCGATATCTCGATTGTATTTTGCTTTACGATTGTTATATTGTATTTCATGGCTCTTTATAGTAAGGAAAGACGACCAGACACTGGTAAACATAGCAGGTTATCAGAAGAGTGTTAACCAACGACAAACTTGTTGGGTTTAAGCTTCTGACTGGCCACATAGTAGGGTCATCACTACCTCACTAAGGGGGAGTGATCTGTAGCTGTAAATAATCCCCCCAAAATCAATAGCTTTATAAGTGTTCGACATTGGATGCTGACCACATTAGTTTAAGTGGACTTGTTTAGCTGAAGGCGCTCGGTCGTGCATCCGCACCAGATCACGTGACAGAACGGCGTGGGAAACGTCTCCTACGAACATTAGCCAAATAAATCAATCGCTTCTCGATATATTGATAACGCTTCAAACATATCTTCCAACCTATTCGCTTCTGACTTCTGCTTTTAACTGGGTGGGCACGATTCGATTATAGGTGTTACTGGTAAAGAGTTGTCAAACTACAATACTGGTGGTATCTTCATGGTTATTCCTGTCCCACTAATTTATCAGTAGACTGTGAAATTTTGGTCCACTCCTAGATATCAAAGTATCTAAATGATCTAGAATGTCGCATTTGCTTGCAAATGTTTCTAAGTGCTTCTCACAAATACCGTGGTACAGGTGATTGAGGAGAGTCAGCTCACTCTACCGAAATTCCATCACATGGCCACGTGAATATAACTACTTCCATGGAAGTCCTACTCACTGCCTTCTCGTGGCGTTACTGTTGTTCACGAAATTGAGGGGACGAAAAGCGAATGTCTGGAGCTCTAGCGGGGTTGATGGACACGGAGTTTCGACCTTAAGGGAGTTGTAAAGCCCGAATTCCGAGCCATTGGTTCATATGGGCTCCAAAATCCTAAGGAAACAAATAGCGTATGAACCTATTGTTGGTCACCGTCTCCCATGAGACTACATCTTCTAACAATGCTTCACTGTCTTGTGGATTAAACATTTAGGTCGAATTGCGGCCCCCTAAGTAAACCATATGTTTCGGTCTTGACATTTGGGCAGCCTCACAACCCACACAGAAATAAAATTAAATGGCAATTACTACTGGGAATATCATTCTAGCTTCCATTAATATTCAAACAATTCACATTCATTTGATAACCTTAATTATTATTATTTTTTGTGTACTACACTTCTTATCCGCTCTTTTCTATTCTCACAAAAGTGAGAACAGATGTACCACCTAGCGTCCACCCTCTGCATCTGAAGCCTGGACTCAGATTGATCATATCGTGATCAGCTACCTCTGGTGTGGTTGTGTACAAGACTTCAGCTCCTTTTGAAATGGCTATCTGAACTCTGACCATGCTTATTTTGACCATCTATCCGAATTCTGATTGTCCATCTCTGCGCCAATCTTACCTTACTTTTCAGTGACCAAAGAATTCATAGTCCTAAACGGATCGATGTCAGAAAAACGGTCGCAGCTTCTGTTGCAACTAAATATGAAACTCAGCTAAGTTCAGAGCTAGCTAACAACTCACCGAAAAGTATAGATGAACATTGATTGCGATTGCAAGACGCCATAAAAATGGTGAGTAAAGGAGTTTGTGGCTTCGTAAAACATCTCGCTTATAAGTAATGGGCTTCTTCGAGCTCCTTAAAACTCACTGAAGCCCGTAGGTCTACTCCGGGTGACCGTGGGTATGACCACAAACGAAGGCTGATACGTGATGTAATTGGACAAAGTTTGCGTGTGGATTGAGAAGCCTGGTGGTCGGAGCGTGCCATCGGGTTGGAGGCAGCAGTTGCATCTGGTAACTGCCTCAAGCTCCTTCAACTCACTGGAGCCACTGGCAGCAAGAAGTT
This sequence comes from Schistosoma mansoni, assembly GCF_000237925.1. Taxonomy (NCBI): domain Eukaryota; kingdom Metazoa; phylum Platyhelminthes; class Trematoda; order Strigeidida; family Schistosomatidae; genus Schistosoma; species Schistosoma mansoni. The sequence goes on along the minus strand of NW_017385990.1, from coordinate 1,004,161 downwards.
TGGTGTGAGTGAAACAAGCTGTGAGGATGACAGGATGCCAATCGCTAGCATCTATCGACATGGACGATGGGTAGGATTCTCCGAACGGCAGTTCAACTGGCCTGCTGCTCCGGCAGCATCGATCAGACTGTCCTATCCTCCATGGCTTGTGGCAACTGCTCCCCTAGATGAGGTGGAAGTTCGCAAGGAACTCCAACTCTTGAAACGCTACAAATCAACAGACCAAGATGACTTACCTCCAGCTCTTTTTAAAGGTGGTGTTGACTTTCTTAATGAGGAACCGACCACATTATTTGCAAAGGTTTGGCAGTTAAAGCGTGTTCCAACATCATGGAACGAGTAGACAGTTGTCCATATCTTTAAAAAGGGTTCACGTCGTTTCTGTCACAACTATCGAGAAATAAGTCTACTTCCGATGGCGTCCAAACTATTGGCTTCCGTCGCACTTAGCAGATTGTTCAAAACCCGAGAAAGATTTACTCGCAAGAAGCAGGCTGGATTTCGTTCTGGTCGAGGATGCATTGATCACATCTTCACCCTCCGTCAAATGTTAAAACACTGTCATACTTATCACAGACCAACAATCGTAGTGTTTCTTGGCATCGAGGCTGCCTTCTATTCGTTGGATGGGACCGCTCTCTGGAATTGTCTATTGAAGAAGGGTGTGCCCCAAAAGTTTATTAACATGCCAAGAGCGCTATATACAAACACCTCAGGCAGAGTGAGGGCATACAACTACCTTTCTCCACTGACCTATTCAAGCAATGAGGTTAGGCAGGGTTGCCTGATCTCACCATTTCTCTTCAACTTTGCCATCGATGACATTCTGGAAACAGCTCTGATGGATGTAAGTAATGGCGGTGTGGGTCTGTTGCCTGAAGAAAGAAAACACAGTATATCTGAACGAATGAACCGCTATAAACTTTTGTAGATTATATTTACCAAACAACCCTGTTTAGGATGCATACTGTGGACCAGTGTATGTTGTAACTTGTAGATCATGCCTGTAAAACTGGCGTGTACCTGCCCTTGCAGAAATATATTATTATTATTACTTCTCGACCTTGAGTATGCGGATGATATTGCCCTACTGTGCGATAATGCCCAAGACATGCAATCCGCACTTAATCAGTTGGCAATCAGTGTCCGTAGGTATTGTATGTGCTTTGCACCTTCCAAGTGCAAAGTACTTCTAAAAGACTGGCAGGACCCTGATTCTGTACTCACCGTGGGTACTGAGCAGATTGAAGTAGTTGAGAAGTTTGTGTATCTAGGTAGCTGCTGATGGTGGCGTGAGTGATGAGACCGATGCACGTATAGTAAAAGCCAGAGAGGCTTATGCCAATCAGAGCCATCCTTAGCGCCTTCGTGGTGTTAGTCTGGCTGTAAAAGCTCGGATCTACAACGCGTCGGTGAGAGCAGATTTGCTCTATGCTTGTGAAACCTGGTTCTCCGAGTTGAGGGTTTAATCGACTCTCTGTGCTCGATCATCGTTGTCTCCGAAGGATTGCTGACACCCAGTGGCAACACGATGTTAGTAATGCAGAGGTTCGGCATCATGTGTTCAGGCGCAAAGGGATAATTCAGTTAGTGTCATCATCTTGAATCATCGACTTCGGTGGCTTGTACATGTTCTACGGATGTCTTCTCCGAGAATTCAAGGTTGTGCATTATTTGCCGACTCTGGGACTGGTTGGAAAAAGTGGATAGGTGGTCAGTGTTCGACATGGTGTCGTGGTATGAAAGAAAGCTGTACAGCACTGGCTTCTGTTGACCCTTTTCGAATCCCTGGTTTTGGCTCGAGAGGTGGTGCGACACAGTATCTAGGGACGTTATCAGATATGGCCGAGAAAAGAGGCCAGTGGCGATCCTGCTGTGACCCTCTTTTACTTTCCTCATATAAAAAGGCCTTAAATACTTTGACTGAAACAATTCTTACTGGTTTTATCTTTCTGTCTCTCCTAATAATAATATTTTTTCACTACGATACACTAATTTGTGGTCGTTATTGTTCTTTCTTCTTTTATACACACCTTGCACTATCTCTTTCCACTGTCATTGTTATTGTGTGGCACATATGTATCTGGTGTCCCCTTGTACCAATATTAATGTGTTCAAATCAGTCAATAAATAAGATCCCAAGTGCATTACGGTGCATATCGAGCACAAAAGCGAACGTACATACCAGGAGAAAAAACACGGAGCTCCCGGTAAACCAGACAAACAATGATCGATGAGCCATCGCTAGCCAAAACTTAAAGACTACCGTACATTGCCGCTCAATAGCTGTTAAAGGCATTAGAATCCTATGGTCAATACGCAATGACTTGTGCAATATCGATGCTGGAATCTTTTTGACTTTGTATAAAGTATTCTTCCGTCTTAAACTCGAATAATTCGTACGAGTTTACAATCAACTGACCACTTGGTTTTGATCAACGTTATGTACGTCATGTTCGTTCTGTTGAGTAACCAGTATCTTGATGTATACAAGTAGCTAGCTGTAGAGTTTGTGCAAACTGATGATTCCTTTGCCCTTGATGAATGACTGAATTCGAATTCCAAATACAATACGTCCGTTCGTGCTCATATGTCTTAGGTAAATTACTTTATTTCTGGGAATCCTAAATTGCACAATTATTTAAATACTCGAAATTACCACATTGTCGTTGGGATGGAGCCTGAGATGGAACAGTTTGGCATTCATTCAAATTCTTAAACTTTTGAAGACTGCACGAAATGGTTCGAAATCTGGGCTATGACCAACAGAGATGCTGAGGATATTAATATTGTGGATCATCTCTTTACATTCATCCGAAAAAAGCATATAGATTAATAAACATACTGGCATTTCCAGACAAGCCGATTTCATTCCCACACGCAGCTCTCAAGCAACTACTACTGTACCATGTAGAGTGTACGAATTTCGAGTACGGTAAGGAAGGGAAATCTCATTAAATGATTAGTCAGATCATCAGGAATTCCACCACTTTACTACTTTGTCCCAGTCCAATGCGCAATCAAGTTTATTCAGATAACAACTGACCAAGACGTTGTGAGGTTGATCACGTAAATGAGCACAAGTGTGGTAAATGCTTGCTCTGTAGCAAGTTTTACCCATGTATTTCATGTGTATCTCGTAATTCTAAATGCTTTAATTGTGGTATGATCGGACACATACAGGCAATGTTTGTACTACTATTCACTTTGCTGAAAGAAATACTCAATTTTGTGATTTTGGTCATATTAAGTTGGGTGTTTATAATAATCATGCCCTCATTTTTCATGTCTTCCGAACAGAGAATTTACGAGGACACTAGAGTAGTCCACAAGACCGGGACAAATTACTTGTCCACTGACCATAGATTTTCTCATCGAATCATCAATGAAGGACATCTAATTCTTTGACAAATGATCGAAGCGCTATCTGTTGATGCTTTTTGAATGAAGTTGGATCACGTTAGAGACCACTAATGTCAAATCAAGCACTGGCCCTGCAGCCAGTTGTTCTTTTAAACTGAAATGGAATGAAACACTGTTTGTCAAGTGTGCCTTTAAGTTCAATATAATTAGAACAAAATATAATATGTGATCATGGTTTTAAATAAATTACCAGTATTATTATGCGATAACACAATTTCGCATTGTTTAACTTTATCACAACACATCATGATTAAATTCTATCATCTTCAAACTCGTGATTTCAGAAAGTACGCACGCAGATGTCTTTGTGCAGACAGAACTATCATGAAGAGTGTGAAGCTGGTGTTAATAAGCAAATTAATATGGAACTATATGCCAGCTATGTTTATATGACTATGGCTTTTCATTTTAATCGTGATGACGTTGCGCTGAACGGTTTCTATAAATTCTTCTTAAACGAGTCTGAAGAGGAGCGACAACATGCGATAAAGGTAGTTCAACAGTTCCCAGCTAAATTATGTATAGTTAATGACTTATCAAAATATGCGGGGTGGTCGGATTGTGTTACAAGATATATCGGCACCTCCCCAACTCTCATGGAATTCGGGACTTCATGCTATGCAGGATGCTCTTGACTTGGAGAAGAAGGTCAATCAGAGTCTGATGGAGTTAGTGGCTGTTGGTGAAAGGCACAGAGATACACACTTTTGCGATTTCATTAATAGTAAGTTCACTGTCAGGTTTCCTATGATGGGGTCTTCCGGTGAATTCGATATTAAACTCACTTGTGTTATATCCACTTTTTGGCTCATTTTGGTTGCAAAATTGATTTGATTTTCAATTCCAGTCTGCAGAAGTCAATGCTATTGACTGGTTCATTGGAAACAAATGTGAGTCGTGTCTTCATATTGTTTATGGGATCACGTCCGAAAGACTAGTCCAAGTGTGGACTTACTCATCTAAGACTACCCAAATTTGGTCCGGATGTAACCGGACTCAAGCAGTCATTTCGTCAACAACACATTGACGCCCCTAAGTTTCCAGGACTTTTCCTAACTCAGTTCCCTTCGTATGACCCTCAAAGACTGTTCTTCCAGATGTTGGGTGTGCAAAAAGCGATAACCATCCTCATACACATAACAGTACATTGAATCACCTCGTCAATACAAAAACTCTAGCAAGTGTGAAATAAAATCAAACTGCGCTAGTGTATTTTTTGCATGTATTAGAGGGTTTTACTAACTTTTCCCGTCGTCTTGATAGTCCTTTGTCTGCATTCTACATTCATGTGATAACTTAAGTCATTGCGCTTACCAGATGCTACACTGCTTGCTAGTAAAGTCTAGAGCTGTCGCCGAAAATGTTGTTGGCGATGAGAAGCAACAAATAAGTTACTCAACTCCCTGGGTAGATTTCATTTGAAGCAGAGTAGTTTGTGACTTAATAGGTTGTTGTCAATATCCTATAAGCTTAGCCGTAAAACTATTAGGTTCCTTTCATTCATATTCTCAATCAATTATCCACACTATGTATAATATTGTCTCGTTTATTTTCTAGATGAATATTTGGAGATTCAGGTACAGTCTATGAAAAAGCTTTCCGATTACATTACTAATCTCATTCGTGTTGGCAATGGTCTTGGGGAATACACCTTCGACAAAGAAACCCTACATGGCGAGAGTCAATAATTTTGTATTAGCATGTTGTTATAAACTGTCCTCGAGCTACAATTAATTATATTTTGTATAATTTAATGATTTTTACTAATTAATTTATGTATTCCGAAGTTACGTTTAGTACGATTCAGATTGTTACCAAGTGAGGTTTTTGGTCATTGGTCGCCGAAGCCTAAAACTTAACATATACCAGTCGTTATTTTCTGAATGAGTCGTTCTGAGTGCCATAAGCCATGTCGTTCATGGGAAATTAGTTTCGGCAGTATGCCATTTCCGAGCCACAGTCTGCCACTGACCTTTAATAGGTTTTTCCCGTAAGTTGATCTAGCCTTTTGCTTTAATGGTATTACCACTGTTGGTTTGACTAAGGGTAGGTTTCTGCTAACTACTGACATCAAACATGCAGGATGTAACCCGATATAAACAATGTGGGTGATTGATTGATGTACCGAACACCGATTCACAAGTAATGAACGTGTAATGCTGTTTATCTCTTTAAATATTGATAAACACATTTGAATATATTAAACTGGTGGTTGATATTGAATAATCAGCTATTCACTGTATATATGTAGTTTACAGTATCAATAGATTAGCTGTTTTGAATAATATGTATGACTAAATTGCTGAGTTATGTATTTCGCTCCTTTATAATATTAACATTTTCATTATGTAGTGTCTGTGTTTTGCACACTTCAAGCGTATAATACCAGATACGTTATTATATATTACTTAAATGCATATAGAAAGTTATTACTAAAATATACAAGATTACCACTATCAAACCTATGTAAGCAAAAATAGATAGTGACTAGCAGTGGAATCCAGTTTGACGCGCGTTTCGTCCTATTTGGGACTCGTCAGCTGGGTGCACCTGCATCTCAGAGTAGATGTTCACTCTGGGATTCGAACCCAGTACCTTTCGCTTCAAACGCCATCACGTTATCCACTCAGCCACTGAGTCCTGAAAACCTATGGTTTCCAAACTAAGTATCTCATCCGAATTTAGATTAATAAGCTTAGTGTTATTGGTAAAGGGAATCTTGTTGAAGACTTTCCCGAGCGTTAGTGGAACTTACTGGCCGCGGAAATGTATTTTTTGTCGTTACATTATAGCTTGGAAACCACAGTAATGTACTGATATTATTAACAAGGATACCGGCAAAATTATCTCATAACAAAACGTATCTATAAACTTACAACTGTGCACTTAATTTGTACCTTGAAATAAATTTTTAATGGAAATATCTTACAGTCTACCTCATATGCCGTGATACGGTCGAGAGTCCGCTCTCCCTCTCGAAATTCACATGGCCTCTGCCAGGGAAGTCCCACTCACTGCCTTCTCGTGGCATTACTGTTGTTTACGAAATAAACACCACGAAAAGCGAATGTCCAGAGCTTTAACCGGGTTGGTAGATACGGTGAGTCCACCTAGGGGAGTTGGAAAACCCTAATTTCTAAACCAATGGTGCACATGGACTGGCTCCAGTATCCTGAAGGAACGAATGGCGTATGAATCAATTGTTGGTCACCGGCTACCATGGGACTGAATCTCCCCACGATGCTCCACTGCCTTGTGGATCAGACCATTAGGTCAAAGGCTCGGGGTGTGGCCCCCTAAAATAGTACCTGCTTCAGTTTGGGCAGTATCATAGCCCTCACACAAATCAAATGAGATTTGTGTGGAGCATATGTATCTGGTGCTTCCTTGTACCAAAATTTATGTGTTTGAGTAAACTAACTCATCATTACAGAAACAGTTTGTAGTTCGAATCATTTAGCCTAAAATCAGCGACGGTTGCGCAAGTGTAGCTAGAATTTATTTTGTTCTCAATGTATTAGTCTCTTTATTCGTTTTTAACGTCATTGGGTTGTTCTAAGTAAGCTGTGATGGTGCTGGTAATTTGAACGGGTTCTATAGTATGTAACTTGACTCAATTAGTATTCTCATAACGATAGGTAACGACAATAAGCATAATATTAGGGAAAGTGACCTAAATAGTTATAAGCAATAAATAGTGGAACCAATGGACTGTTCACTTTACTCTGCTCTAATTGGCACCCTTATTTCATAAATCAATAGTATCTAGCGATTTAATATGTCAGGATGGAAAATTTGATAAGGCTAAGTTGTGATGTATGCTCAACTGCCTATAAACTAATTGTTCAACAGAAGACACTACTTAGTTTCGTATAATCTTAGCATAAAAAATACAGATTGTATATCAATCTAGGATAACATGTGATCAGTCCCAGGTCTCATCGAATAGTTTCTGCGTACTAATTTTTCAGCTCTGGTCGTATATTAGAAGACATGTTCGTCGACTTGATACATTAAATCCGGTCATCATTAGTCCTCTCCAAGGTAATTGAGGGTCATATGCAAATCGGCGTACTCAAGAAATATAATGGTAAGGCATGAAGCCCATACCTAACCTTTCCTCTCCAGCTTGGGTCCAATGGGTTTTACTGATTCAGAAAACCGCCAAGTTGTATCTTATAATTTCCGTGGCTATTTAATTGGCCTTTCGGTCTCCCTTATTGTCCGGAAGTTCTATGTACCTATGGAAATGGTCGCGCTGGTTGATAGAAGAGGCATCAACCTCGCGATTTCCGAATAATTTTGGCTTTCATCATGAGGCGTCATAATTCTTCCTTCAACTCCCAGGGCAAAGTTTAAATTGTTTATTCTGGTTAGTGCTTTTTTAGTAAGGTGGTTTTCTATGGGATGGGGTTGCCGGCCCTACACCTAACCCTCCTCCTTTACCCGTGGTCAGCAATGGCATTATAAGAGCTACGGACAGAGTTTACCAATAACACAGTCAGGAATAATCCCTATTCTTAAAAAATAAGTGAAATGAACTGACCTAATATTCTTCAAAAACATGTAGTGATCAATAAGAACAAATAACTGTAGGAACAATCTTTCCACCTGTTCTTGCTTATTTGAATCTTGTCCAAGGTTTCCATAGAGATCTATTACTTCTGATGATGCTTCTTGCAGACCAGCATCTTATTGTATACTTAAATCCATAGAATCAATTACATTTATGTAAATAGGTATGAAAATACTAAATCTCCACAAAACCCCTTCTGATAATGAGTATAATCATATGCTCACTAGTGACTGACTTCGAGAAGTACATCCAGAAGTTCTAATGAGAAGCAGTCACCAGTGGAGTTCAAACCACGTCTGTCGTGAGATAACAACTCACTGAAGACAATTGGTGAACGGTTGCTCAACTTCGTGGATTAGTTGAAGTCAGACATTAACACCGTTGGATGCTGGCTCAGTGGTCAATCGGTTAAGGGCTCTGGTTCGAGACTGGGAGTCTGATCAGCCCTACAGATTTGGTGTCTGACGAAATCTCAGCACGAATTCGAAAACCTCGTTTGGCTTTTGCCAACTTACGTCACCTATGGCGAAGACGAGATATTAATTAAGGGACGAGTATACTGCGCAACAGTTCGCTCTGTTCTACTTTACGGCTGCGAAACATGGCCATTAAGAGTAGAAGATACTCGTAAGTTACTAGTATTTGACCACAGATGTCTTAGAAATATTGCTCGCATCTGCTGGGATAACCGGGTAAGTAATAGTGAGGTTAGACACAGAGTATTAGGAAATGATGGTAAATCAGTTGATCAGGTCATGAATCTTCATCGACTGATATGGTTAGGCCACGTGTTACGTATGTCTGAACACCGATTACCACGACGCGCTATGCTGACTAGTGTAGGGGATGGTTGGATAAGAGTTAGGGGCGGCCAAACCAAAACATGGCATCAGTCCACAAAGTCACTAACTTCTAGTGTGAGCCATGTTGGCAGACGTAGACTACTTGGTTGGGGTCCGCGTGACTATCCTAACCAATGGTTGGAGACTCTAGGTGACATGGCTCAGAATCGATCACCTTGAGATTAAAATTGCTTCATATCTGTCTTCCTTCCTTGTATACAACCTATCTTTTATATATCACCAACACTAAATTAACTACTTCTATGAATCCGGTGTTTATCTTGTTGTGTTAACGAGGTTTGGCAACTTGGACCGATGCATATATGTGCCTGGTCCTACGTTGTAGCTGACTGATTGACTGTTAGGTCCTGGGTTGGAATCTCGCGAGGCGGGATCATGGATGCGCACTGCTGAAGAGTCCCATAATAGAACGAAACGGCCATCCAGTGCTTCCAGGTTTTCCATAGTGGTGGTCTAGTAGCTTCAATTGACTCACGTTTTCAACTATAATAAATAAGTAGTATTGTACTGAAAAATGAAATTTTTAACTTAAGCATAACACTGTAAAACATTTAAGCAATAATAAATGTTAGTTGTTTATCCATCTTTCTCCAAAAAAAAAAATTTAAAAAGGTAACAAAACAAAAGCTAACAAGGAAATCTTTAACACAACTTTAAACAATAATAAAAATGCTAAAAAAAAAAGAAACATTTTTATCAAGCAAAAAAAAATGATAATTTACATAAATTACTTTTCCTTTTTCTCTTCTCAGTTGTTACTAAGTTGAAATATTTTTTTTTATAAAAAAAACAAACATTCCTTCCCTCCACTCCTCGCCTCTCCCCCCCCCGGCAATATTTCATAACAATAATATTGATTCATTGATATGTGTAACAAAATTCATCATAATAATAAACAAAAAAAAAATCGAATGTAGATGGTGCAATTTTAGCTTCTTTTTAATTTAATGCAATACTTTCTAATGATTTAATAAGTGCATAACGAGCTAAGCAGAAAAAAAAAGAAAAAAAGGGGCAAGTACAATGATCATAATAATCATGAAATTAATATTTTGTAAAATCAATAAATGATTGGAAATTGTAGGGAGTAAAATCAATATAAACATAATAATAATAATGATCAGAAGGGGGGGGGGTTTGTGGAGATTTAGTATTTTCATAGTTGAAAGCCTGAGTCCATTGAAGCTAGACCACCAGGGTTAAGTGTTCTGGCGCCAGACTGGTAGGTCCTGGATTCGAATCTCGCTCGCGAGGCCAGGTCGTGGATGCGCACTGCTGAGTAGTCCAACAATAGGATGAAACGGTCGTCCAGTGCTTCCAGGTTTTCCTTGATGGTCTAGCTTCAATTGACTCATGATTTCAACTATGAAAATAATAATAATTATCAGAAAGGGGGTTTTGTGGAGATTTTTAGTAATTTTAAGGAAACCATCTGCTTCAGTTTGGGCACTTGGGCAGTATCGACTTTATTGACTATGAGAAAGCATTAGATAGCATAGACAGGACAACACTTTGGAGACTTCCTAGACACTACGGCGTGGCTGAAAAGATAGTCAATATCATACGGAATTCTTATGATGGGTCAAACTGCGAAATCGTACATGGAGGACAACTCACTGACTCATTCGAGGTAAAGACCGGTGTTAGGCAAGGTTGCTTACTTTCACCCTTTCTCTTTCTCCTGGTGATCGACTAAATCGTGAAGACGTCAACATCTGGAGGAGAAAGCATGGGATATAATGGACAGCTAGGATGCAGCTGAACGATCTAGACTTCGCAGATGATCTGCCTTTCCTATCACACATGCAACAACAAATGCAGGAGGAGACGATCAGTGTGGCAGCAGGTCACAACATACACAAGCGGAAAAGTAAGATTCTCCGATACAATACAGCATGCACCAATCGAATCACACCCGACGGAGAAGATTTGCAGGATGTAAAACCTTTACATAACTGGGCAGCTATGGAAGATGTAAAAAGCTCTACATATCTAGGCAGAATCATTGATGCACACGGTGGATCTGATGCAGATGTGAAGACGCGCATCGGCAAAGCAAGAGTAGCATATCTACGACTGAAGAACAACTGGAACTCAAAACAACTGTCAACCAACACCAAAGTCAGAAATTTCAATACAAATGTCAACACATTTCTACTGTAAGGGGCGGAAACTAGGACAACTTCGAAAGCCATCATCCAGAAGATGCAAGTGTTTATTAACAGTTGTCTACGCAAAATACTTCGGATCCGTTGGACAGACACTATCAGCAACAACCTATTGTGCGACAGAACAAACCAGATTTCAGCGGAGGAAGAAATCAGGAAGAAGCGCTGGAAGTAGGTAGGACACACATTGAAGAAAGCACCCACCTGCGTCACAAGACAAGCCCTCACATGGAACACTGAAGGCCGAATAAAAAGAGGAAGACCAAACAGCACATTACGCTGAGAAATAGAGACAAACATGACAAGAATGAAAAGTAGTTGGATGGAACTAGAAAGGAATGCCCATGACAAAATGTCTTGGAGAATGCTGATCAGCGGCCTAAGCTCCATTGGAAGTAACAGGCGTAAGTAAGTAAATAAGTAAAGCAACGCAGAGCTCACAAGCTTTAAGTTCCTAAGCAAACAGGAAGTTCTTAAATCATATTCTTAAATTTGGCTAATATACAATACAGCTTAACCACCAGCAAAAATCACTGGTCATCAATAGGTCACTTTCATTTGACGTTGCGGGTACGTATTTCCGATTTTTATGACAGAACGTAGTGTCTTAACTGTGGCTGCCAACTTGACGTGGTATTCCAGCTTGTCTATTGTGATAGTTTGACTGATTTATATTGGTCAAGAAACTCCCACGCCATGCTTTATTTGCCGACACTAGGACTGGTTGGAAAAAACTGACAGGTAGTCAGTTCATAACATGATGCTAGGGTACGAATGAAAGCTGCATAAGACTGGCATCTTTCACTCTACCTACTGGTTGCAATCTGAGAGGTAATGTAAGTCAGTGAATTAAGATAAATATGAGTTGATATGATAGCTTCACAATTAAATCATTCAACTAAGAGAATAGAACATATTCACAAGTAATAAGATTACATAGTACAAGGGTACTTGTAAAGAGATTAGATGAATTGGTTCAAATGAAGGTTTGTATTCAATACTACAAAAACAATAGTGATTCTAGTCAAACAATCATAAGCTGAACATTTAAAAGCGATTTTCGTCATGGATTATTATGATGTGAAAAAAAGTATTTAGTATTCTCATGGGATTCGACTTTAACAGTTCACATGCCTATGAACAACTAGTTTACTGATTATGGCAAATGAAGTATTATAGGATCATGGTGGAATGGGAGCTTGTACAAGTCGCTTTTCCGTACAGAGTTTGAAGTGATTAATTGATTGATTTACCATGACTTCGAACGTAGTCGTTGGACTATGTAAGATGATTTTGAAAGATAAATCTGGTGGATACATGTGACCAGAGTGGATAAGATGTTCCAATATTAAATTACTGATTATGTTACATAAGCCTTTCGAAAATTAAGGAAGATGAGGCACAGAGATACGTTTAGAAACGCTTGCCTTATGTGATCAATGTAACTGGTTTCACAAGAGAAAGGAAACTTACAAATACACGGTGATATGGCTCGAAGTTCATGTTTGACATATCCACTAATGATAGGGCGACTGTATAAGACATTTAGAAGCCTAGGAGCACGTTTGTCTCATAATGGTTTCTCATAGTTGCTTTCACACTTTCTCCCTTATTTGTTCTGTTTACAATGAGTTTTCGGCGAGACTATAATCTATGGACGGACCATTCAGATCTAAGATACCAGGTCTTGGATTTAGGAGCGAAATTCATCTATCGATTTGGCCAAATAATATTTTGGCATTATGGATGATGTCAGTACATGACGAAAACATTAAATCTAATTCCTAGTGCTAACGTCCAACTCTAAATCCTAAACATAATTCCTCACACCAATATATAACCGTGATCTAACCCTAGTAAGTAGGTTAGCATTCTCAAGTCAGTCAGTCAGCTAAAACTTAGGACCAGGCACATATATTCATCGACCCAAGTTGCCACACTTCATTAGCACAACAAGATGAACACCAAATACATAGAAGTAGTTACTACAATGGTCGTCTACAGAATTTTCTTTTGTACTGTATATGATTTTTCTGGTTGCAGTCTCGATCTACAATTTCCCTCAATGAACTAGAACGGATAGACATACTTAGTGGGTATTTATTGGGGCTGGAGTTGTTCATCATTTGTTATTGTCTTCAGAGCATATTTACCTAGCCTAAGAAGATAGCTCTTTAATTCATTTTATTTCATGAATGGTGTATAATAATATGTCCGGAGCTTTAACCAGGTTAGTGGAGACGGAGGAGAGTTGTAAAACTCTGATTCTAAACCAATATTGTGTGTGGGCTCCAGTATTCTGAGGGAACAAATGGTGTATAAACCTGTTGTTGGTGACCGGCTACTATCGGAATGTATCTCCTGATATTGCTTCACTGACTTGTCGGTTAGACCTTTAGATCGAAGGCTCCGTGTGTGTCCCCCATAAGGAAACCATCTGCTTCGCTTTTGACACCCGTGCAACATCATAGCCCACACACAAATCAACTGAGTTGTGTAGTACATATGTCTTCGGTGCCCGTTTGTACCAGTGCGCATCCACGATTATTTTTGTTAAATTTTTTTTTGTTTCTGGGATCTTTTCGTTAATTTTTGAAGACATCAGCTGATCAAGTCATACTTTTGGCTTATGCATATCCTGTGCAGATTGCTTCCATAATGTCAAAAAGTCATAAGGATTTTTAAATAAACTATACATGAACATGTGATAGTGATAACAAGTATAATATTCGGTTGGGTCATTGAAGAAAAAAGAATCATTTCCGCTTCAATGAATATTCAGTAAACACATTTGAATCAATCATAAAGACAATGAGATAAATTCTTGGACTGTTCACTTTATGATATATTTATTCATTTGAACAAATAAATATTGGTACAAACGGGCACCGAAGACATATGTACCACACAACTCACTTGATTTGTGTGTGGGCTATGATATTGCACGGGTGTCAAAACCGATGCAGATGGTTTCCTTATGGGGGACACACACGGAGCCTTCGATCTAAAGGTCTAACCGACAAGTCAGTGAAGCAACATCAGGAGATACATTCCGATGGTAGCCGGTCACCAACAATAGGTTCATACACCATTTGTTCCCTCAGAATACTGGAGCCCACACACAATATTGGTTTAGAATCAGAGTTTTACAACTCTCCTCCGTCTCCACTAACCCGGTTAAATCTCCGGACATCGGCTTTTTTTCCTCTCCATTTCGTAAGCAGCATCACCGCCACGAGAAGATTCATTGGCCATATGAGAGCATATCGGGAGGGAGAGCTGACTCTCCCCATTCTCGGCCGTACCACGGCATTTGAGTGTTTTCTTACAGGTACATGTGTTGACCATATTAACCTGTTATACGTAATTACTTGCTTATGGATTGTGGTGAGAATTTGTAATGCAATCGAAGTACCACCTGTATTGTTACGCAAATAAAATATCGTTGTATCAAGTATCAATCGAAAATCGTCCTTTTTGTGAAATACGTAATTTCAGGAAACCAGGTTGGTTTTATCTGGGAACTTTGAAAATGGTAATTTCTAAGGAAATATTCTCCGGAAATCGAATTCAAAAACACGTCATTTGTAAGCGTCTTCAAGAACAGTATCCACACTACAAAACTTTGTCGATAGCATTCAACCTGTACTAAGAATTTAACAAGTATGACATTGACGACTATTTAGTAACTAGTCTTTGTAAATGCTTTACTCCCATAAGAGGTTAGTTTTAGTCTAAATCGCTTGGTGTTAACACCTTCAACGCCTTCAACCACTGAATACAAGTATTGAGTAGAACTTCATCAGGAAATCTGCACCATTTAACATGACTCATATTTTGAGTGCTTGTCGTTAAATTTCTTCCACACGAATCTTATGTTATAAAGGACTGCAATTTGAAGTGGGCAGTAGTTAGCTAAGAATAACTGATGAAGTCGGTGAATTTTCATTTATGGATTTATTGAAATGTTGTCATTATTCTTGATAACTCAGTCAAATTAGATCACCTATACTGTACTAAATGTACACTATACTACTAAACAAGGTGTTGTTCACGAAAGTGAGAGGATGAAAAGCGAATGTCCGGTGCTTTAACCGGGTTGGTGGACACGAAAAGTCCACCTAGAGAAGTTGGAAAAAACCCTGATTCCAAACCAATGGTGCACATGGGCTCCAATATCCTGAGGGAACAAATGGCGTACGAACCGATTGTTGGTCACCGGCTACTATAGGACTGCATCTTCTCACGATGCTCCACTGCCTTGTGGGTTAGACCTTTAGGTCAAAGGCTCCGGGTGTGGCCCCCTGAGAAAACCAACTGCTTCAGCCTGGGCACCCGGGCAGTATCACAGCCCTCACACAAAAAAAAGTGTGGCGCATATGTATCTGGTGCCTCTTTGTACTAATATTTATGTGTTTAATAATAATAAACAAAAGTAATAACTAATTAACTTACTAGATTCAACATTTTTGTTCATCAATAATGGATCATTCATTTGAAGATTATTCACAGTTCCGTCATCATTGTTATTATCATGAAGAATAGTATTGATTTCTTCAATTAATTCTAATTCTTCTTTATCCCAAAAATCATTCAACATTCTTCGATGATCATCTTTTGCTGAAGAATTATTCAATGAGTTAGTATAATTTATATCCCATTTTAAACCACGATGCATTTCCCAACATAGCTCTTCAATTCCACCGTAGATAAGCTAAAAAGGAAATGAACTTTTATATATATATATATATATATATATATATATATATATATAGAAATATATATATATATAGAAATAAATGAATGGAATGATAATAGGACTACTATTCAATGGGTGTATATCTATGGTAAGGATTAAATACATGATACTAAACTCTGTGATGATAAGGATAAGGAGATGATCAAACCAAATTGTACTGTTAATATAATCAGAATAAGTCAGTGACTTATGAAATGGTTTATTTTGGAGTGCGAGATCATGAATCAATTGAAGCTAGACTACCATGGAAAACCTGAAAGCACTGGACAACCGTTTCGTCTTATTGTGGGACTTTTAAGCAGTGAGCATCCACGATCCCGCCTTGCGAGATTCAAACCCAGGACCTATCAGTCTCGCACGCGAGCGCTTAACCACTAGACCACTGAGCTGGCATCCAACGGTTTTTATTTATTTATTTATTTAAACATATAAATATTGGTACAAGGAAGCACCAGATATATATGCCTCACACAAATCAAATGAGATTTGTGTGAGGGATATGATACTACCCAGGTGCCCAAACCCAAACAGGTGGTTTTCTTAAGGGGCAACATTCGGAGCCTTTGACTTAAAGATCTGATTCACAAGGCAGTGGAGCATCGTGAGGAGATGAAGTCCCATGGTAGCCGGTGACCAATAATTGGTTCATACGCCATTTGTTCCTTTAGGATACTGGAGCCCATGTGCATCATTGGTTTGGAATCAGGGTTTTCCAACTCCCCTAGGTGGACTCACCGTGTCCACCAACCCGGTTAAAGCGCCATACATTCGCTTTTAGTCCTCTCAATTTTGTAAACAACACCCCGTTAATGAGAAGGCACTGAGTAGGACTTCCCTGGTAGAGGCTGTATACGCGTGGCCATGTGAAAGCATTTCGAGAGGGAGAGCGGACCCTCCTCACTCTTGGCCGTACCAGGGCATTTGGGGGTTCACTATAGACTTACCTCACTCAGTATAGGTATCATTGTGATGTATGTTACTTATGATGACATACATAAGTAGTGTGTAGCACTAATCAAAAGTGGAATGCCTGGCAGCAGAACGTTAGAAAGATCGAATAGAAGAGAATAGGAATTCAAACATAGTTTTTCTTTTTTTAGGAATAAAGAAGTTTGTAAGAAGAAACAATTAATGGAAGATGTGAAAATGAGGTATTTAATGTATGGTTTTCATATTTTACAAAGACGTTCAGCAATTTTGTATTAGACAGTAAACTGATCTTTCCCACTTGAATGTTCGTCCACTACATCATTTACAGCCTGGAAGCACTAGACACCTATTTATCCTAGCATAGGGTTCCCTAACAATTCGTACCCACGGTCATGCTATGGATTGAATTCAAGATTTTTATGTCTCACGGCGAATATTTAACCTATGGATCGGCATCCAATGGTAAGAATGCAATTTCACTCAAAGATAAAGAGCGATAGTCATAAAATAGCACTGGTGAAAACTGTTTCATCCTAAACAAATCTGAACTACACAACTAACGGTTGTGTACTCAAACTTTATAAACGTGTTGGAGTGATTCACTAATGAGCTGACTATTACAGTTGATTTAATGGGCTTTTGGGTGATTGTCTCAACTTGGCTGTAGTTATAATACAAAAAATTTTCCGGAAGAAAATCCGTTTTGATCACTGGCTATCATGTGGTTGTATCTTCTAATAACATTCCTAAAATGTTTTTTAATTTTGATCTTCGAGTTGAAATCTCTGATGAGGTGGCCTCCCATAAGAAGAAAACCATCTGTGACGATTTCAGGTTTTCGAACAGTATTCAAACGTTCTTACCAATGAACTAATCTCCTGTTAATCATACAAATATTAGGACTTAACTCACTTTAATCTAGGCCTATAAATAATTTCCACTGAAAATTTGAAACATTAAATATCGTAGTACACATAGTTTCATAGTTGAAATCATGAGTCAATTGAAGCTAGACCACCAGGGAAAACCTGTAAGCACTGGACGACCGTTTCATCCTATTGTGGGACTACTCAGCAGTGCGCATCCACGACTTCGCCTCGCGAGATTTGAACCTAGGACCTACCAGTCTCGCGCCAGAGCACTTAACCGATAGACCAATGAGCCGGTATCCCATGGTGTTTATGTCTAACTCCAACCAATCCACAAAGTTGAGCAACCGTCCACCAATTGTCGTGGATGCGCACTACTAAGGAGTCCCACAATAGGACGAAACAGCCGTCCAGGGCTTCCAGGTTTTCTCTGGTGGTGGTCTAGCTTCAATTGATTCACGCTTTCAACTATGAAAATACTAAATCTCCACAAAACCCCTTCTGATAATAATAATACACATATGATTATAAAAAAAACAACAACAATACTTACAGAGATATCAAAAGCAAAACAATCAATTTCTGATATTTTATCACTAGGGAAACTTGGCAAGTTTAATTTGGTCAACAACACATCACTTTGATGACTTGATGAATGATCAACAACAACACCATGATCATGATGATGCAATAAATGATTAAATGATGAAACTTCAATAAAAGAAATTTCATTCGTTGGTTGACAGGGATCACTTTCCTTTAATGATTTCATTTTTAAACCTTTACGTTTAGTACTAAAATGAACAGAATAATAAATCGAAAAAAAGGGAAAATAAACAAATTAAAAAATGAATGAATTCATTATGAAAATGATTTGAATAGATAGAATAATAATTGATATAGATTACGATCACTAAGCGTATAGTTACTGTGGGAAATTATTCACTTGAAATAAATCTCATTTTCAGGTAACGTGAGGAGAGTCCACTTTCCCTCTTGAAATGCTCTCACATGGCCACGCGTATATAGCCTATGTCAGGGAACTCCTACTCACTGCCTTCTCACGGCATTATTGTTGTTTACGAAATTGAGAGGATGAGAAGAGAATGTCTGGCGCTTTACCAGGGTTGTTGGACACAGACAGTCCACCTGGGGGAGTTGGAAAACCCTGATTCCAAACCAATGATGCATATGGGCTCCAGTATCCTGAGGGAATAGATGGCTTATGAATCGATTGTTGGTCATACACTATCATGGGACCGCATCTCCTGACCTTGCTCCACTGCCTTGTGGATTGAACCTTTAGATCGAAAGCTCTATGTGTGACCCTTTAAGACAACCACCTGCTTCAGTCTGAGTACCCGGGTAGTATCACAACCCACACACAAATCAAGTGAGTTGTGTGGCGCATATGTGTTCGGTGCCTCTTTGTACCAATATTTATGTATTCAAACAAATAAATTCATGGTTTGACCAACTTTCTATGAGACTGAGGTGTATTTATAATCAACCAATCACTGAGAAGTGATCAATGCCATGGTTGTCAAGAACTTTTTAATGGTGATCGGATTTTCCTGACCCTGTTGCAATGTGCCCACCAGTTTAAGTCACTCACCATTATGCTCACTGTTTTGAGATGTTATGTGGATGGAGCATGAGAACTTGACAAATATGACACTGGTTAGTGTATATAGTGATGAACAAATGATAAATGGGATCATTTCAGAAGGTTATTGACTCTTTCCCTCATGATCATTTAAGGCATAAGCAATGAACACTATATAAATATATAGATAAACTAGAAATTATCTAGATATACATAAGTGTTAACCATAGACGATAGAAAAAAGGTCCAAAATACAAGGAAGCATTTACTAGTAAGAAAAAAGGTGATGATGATTATTTTGCTTTTGATTAATATCATGATCCGATTGATGTTAGACCACCATTGAAAACCTGGACGGCCGTTTCCTTAGGTTAGACATTAACACCATTGGATGCCGGCTGAGGTCTATGATCCGGCATCTAGAGGTCGAATGTTCACGAGTGAAACCCAAGGTCATGGGTTTGAGTCTCGCGTGCGGGATCATGAATGCGCACTGCTAAAAAGTCTCATACTAGCACGATATGGACGTCCTGTGATTCTAGGTTTTCAATAGTGGTTTAACATTGATCGATTCACGATATCAATCAAAAACATAACAATCTTCACAACCCGATACTGATGACTATTCTGTTATTAGAAAGAACACTTTACTGAGTCACTTGTGTTTCTATAATTAATGAAGGTTCAAATGTCAAGTCAAAAACATACATTTCATTAAATGATTGTATGTAATGAATTCTAATCAATATTCTATGAGGAACTTTAGATTAAGGTCACTGTGATAATGGAATGATTAAGGATTAAATGACTTTAATAGGAAGCCAAGGCAGGAAAAAAGGAAGAATATACTTCTTCTTCAATCAAGGTCAAGAAGTCACTTTGAGTAGGTGTTAATAGCTTTATTTATATAGAAAAAAGAAACTCGTAACTTTAAATTCACTTAGTATTGTTTGTTTGAATCTTCCCATTGATGTTTAGGACTGTAATTGATCAGTATGTTATTGGCATATATGCATAATGTGCGAATTGCCTCGATATAGCCTTAATTCACAAGTATTATAAGCAGAGATGCATAGTGCCTAGCGGGTACATCTAGCTGAAGAGTCCCAAATGGGACGAAACGCGCGTCCTGGATTCCACTGCTAGCCACTATCCATCTTTGCTTATAACTCGTAACTTTGCAATGAAGAATATACAAATATACCTAAATATAATATTGATAAGAAATGAAATGAGAATTCTTTTCTCATTGGATTCAATATCAGCATAATGTATACGATTATCTGTCGAAATAGACAAGATGTAAAATCCGAGTAATGGGCAATTTAGACAACTATGTCTATAATTGACTTTTGTAGATACTTTCATAGTTGAAGGCGTGAATCAATTGAAGCTAGACCACCAGGGAAAACCTGGAAGCACTGGACAGCCGTTTCGTCCTACTGTGGGACTCCTCAGCAGTGCACATCTACGACCTCGCCTCGCGAGATTCGAACCCAGGACCTACCAGTCTCGAGCCAGAGCACTTAACCGATAGATCACTGAGCCGGCATCCCATGGTGTTTATGTCTAACTCCAACCAATCCACAAAGTTGAGCAACCGTTCACCGATTGTCTTCAATGAGTTGTTATCTCACAACAGATATGGTTTGAACTCCACTGGTCACTGCTTCTCACTAGAACTCCTGGATTTACCTCTCGAAGTCAGTCACTAGTAGATACGAAAAGATCAACTATCACATCAATATGAAGATATCATTGTCAAAA
This sequence comes from Schistosoma mansoni, assembly GCF_000237925.1. NCBI lineage: Eukaryota > Metazoa > Platyhelminthes > Trematoda > Strigeidida > Schistosomatidae > Schistosoma > Schistosoma mansoni. The sequence continues at coordinate 983,200 of NW_017385990.1, read as the reverse complement.
AGTATATTGTTTATTTCAGTGTTTGATGTTGAAACATAATTAAGGAGTTATTCAAAACTAGTATTTACAGTTCTCAAATAAAAGTTATTGTACACTGAAAACTGGATTTCTCAAGAGTTTAATTGTTTATAGAGTTGAGATCATGAGTCAATTGAAGCTAGACCACCAGGGAAAACCTGGAAGCACTGAACGGCCGATTCGTCCTATTATGGTACTCCTCAGCAGTGCGCATCCACGACCTCGCCTCGCGAGATTCGAACCAAGGACCTACCAGTCTAGCTCCAGAGCACTTAACCGATTGTTGTTTTAAATGAATGATAACTTTCGGAAATTGTTTATACACTATGATTGTACATATCTTCTGATTGTATAGCTATTACGTAACCAGATTATCTATGCTTATATTTCTTTAATGATAAGTTTTCATTTGACCTGTTAGCTACGATTATACGAGTTACTATTTTTAATTTATAACTAATCTATTAGTTACTGTATTCCCTACTCAAAGCTGCTTTTGACTTGATCTTTTATGATTAATTTTTTTTATTTTATGGTTTGATACTGTCTGGTCCGCTCGTACATAAACGACGCATGTCTGAAGTATATTATTCATATAGTGGAGGCGGATATTGTGTTCTGAGTTCAATGAACAAGGCAGAGGGAGAAGCTACTGAATAGAGGACCAATAAAGATTCAAAGTTGACTCAAGGCTGCAAATGCTGATTGACCTGTTATTGGCTTAGCATGAGGAGAAGGTCATAACAGTCGATATTGTGATTGGCGACTATTTCACGTGATATTTGACAGGGATATGAGTATTGATCATCAACATAGCACCCGATACGAATCTTGGTTCAAGTAGCCAAATCAACTATTAACACGGAAAAACAAGAAATTCAAAAGTGGAGAAACTTACGAAAGTATACACACAAAAAATGCAGTTTGGGAGAATCAGATAAAATGACGGAATAAAAGATAAGAAACGATACCAAACTTAATATTTAGTAACAAGTAGACAATGAATATAACTCCGCCTGTAGCTCCTGCGGGGGCTACTGCCGGTCCCAAGCCCGGGTAAAGGAGGAGGGTTGGGCATGAGGTTAGCAACCCTATCCCGTAGAAAACCAACTCGCTAAAAACGCTAACCAGAAAAAATTATTCAAACCATTTAAACTCTGTCTCGGATGCAGATGTAAAGGCGAGGATTGGCAAAGCAAGGGCAGCATTTCTACAATTGAGGAACATATGGAACTCAAAACAACTCTCAACTAATTTCAAAGTCAGAATCTTCAATACGAACGTCAAGACAGTCCTACTGTACGGAGCTGAAACTTGGGGAACTACTACAACCATCATCAGGAAGGAACAAGTATTTATAAACAGTTGTCTACGCAAAATACTCAACATCTATTGGCCGGATACTATCAGCAACAGCGTTTTATGGGAGAGGACGAACCAGCTTCCAGATGAAGAGGAAATTAGGAAAAGACGTTGGAAGTGGATCGGACATACATTAAGGAAATCACAAATGTGCATCACGACTCAATCCCTAATTTGGAATCCGGAAGGGAAGCGGAAAAGAGGAAGGCCAAAGAGCATATTCCGTCGGGAAATAGAAGCAGATATGAAAGGGATGAATAGCAACTGGAAAGAACTGAGAATGAAGGCTCAGGACAGAGTTGGATGGAGAATGCTGGTGAGCGGCTTATGCTCCTCGACGAGGGGTAACAGGCGTAAGTAATTAAATAAGACAATGAATATGGCCTTACTAAATGGATTGATTTTGCACCAGATCACTAAGTAGTAAATTAACAAAAAAGAAATCAATTTACTTACCAAACAGTTGACTGCTGTGTATTATTTAACAGGTTTGAAGAGTCCGTTTGTGTTTGTTCAACTTGATCTTCTGTGAAAATTTCCCAATTAGGTAAACTTATCGGTCTGGATGATGCAGGGACTGTTGTAGTTGTAGTTAACTAAGAATAAGAAGTCACAGGGAAATGGATTATCATCTTCTCTCTTTTTAAAAATACAAACATCAACAAATTAACTGTGTTATAAACAAAACACACCTTCTAAAGTCCAACTAGACAAGAAATATTTCGGTCCAGTGATGAAGACAGGTTAGAATGAACATAGAGAATGACGGATAATTAACGAAATTTTGCCCCGAAATGCCCTGGTACGGCCGAGAGCGGGGAGGGTCCGGTCCCCCTCTCCAAATGCTTTCACATGGCCACGCGTGTACAGCCTCTGTCAGGGAAGTCCTACTCACTGCCGTCTCGTGGCGGGGATGTTGTTTACAAAATTGAGAGGACGAAAAGCGAATATCCGGCACTTTAACCGAGTTGGTGGATACGGAAAGTCCGCCTAAAAGAGTTGGAAAACCCTGATTACAAACCAATGGTGCACACGGGCTGGCTCCAGTATCCTGAAGGAACCAATGGCGTATGAATCAATTATTGGTCACCGGATGCTCTATTGTCTTGTGGATCAGACCTTTATGTCAAAGGCTCAGGGTGTGGTCCCCTAAGAAAACCACCTGCTTCAGTTTGGGCACCTGGGCAGTATCACAGCCCTCACACAAATCAAATGAGATTTTTGCGGCACACATAAATCTGGTGTCCCTTCGTACCAATCTTTTTGTGTGTAAATAAATATATAAATAAATAACGACAGTCAACAATAATGTTTTCGACCATATGGATCTGTGATTGTTAAAGACTTGGATCCATACTACTGAAAAATGAGGATATTTTCATAAGACAGGTTAATGGTGACGTTCATATTAAAAGTCATTAGGATTTATCCATACATGGACAACAGAGTGTTTTGACAATCATGATCCTGAATAAGTGTTATTGACACTTGTTCTGCAAACAACCAAACAGAATTAAGGTAGATAAAACAAACTCTCAGTCATAAATGGAAAAATTCTGGTGGTCTACCTCTAACTGAATTCTGTATTGATGATGTTGTCCAGAATGATAATAACAGTTTCAAAGTTAATCACTCATAGGCAAAGATGGATAGTGGCTAGCAATGGAATCCAGTTTGGAGCGCGTTTCGTCCTATTTGGGACTCGTCAGCTGGATGTACCTGCATCCCCAGGTTGATGTTCACTCTGGGACTCGAACCCAGTAACTTTCGCTTCAAACGCCATCGCGTTATCCACTCAGCTACTGAGTCCTGTTAGCCACTTGCTTGTGCAATGTGGTGAAGTTGAAATTCACTTAGTATTGTTTGTTTGAATCTTCTCATTGATACTTAGGACTGCAACTGGTCCCAAATAGGACGAAACGCGCGTTAAACTGGATTCCACTGCTAGCCACTATCCATCTTTGCTTATAATGCTTGTGAATTAAGGCAATATCGAGGCAATACGCGCACAGTATGCCAATAGGAGACTGACCAGTTGCAATCCTAAACATCAATGCGACGATTCAACCTTCCAAAATGTATAGCAATAACATTCAAACTTAGTTCATCCCTCCATAGTTCCCGAATAGATATTTTTCTGTAGAACATATATATGAAATGTGTTTTTTTGGACACTCCACATCCACCAACCCGGTAAAGCGCCAGACATTCGCTTTTCGTCCTCTCAATTTCGTAAACAACACCCCCGATACAAGAATGCAGTGAGTAGGACTTCCCTGGCAGAGGCTGTATGTGCGTGGCCATATGAGAGCATTTCGAGAGGGAGAGCGGACTCTCCCCACTCACGGCCGTACCAGGGCATTTGAGGGCGGGGGTGAGGGTGTACAGATTGGACAATAAATGTTTGAAACTCAAAGATCTTAACCAGTAAGTCATCATCGTTCCGCAACAAAATATCACTACAGTTGTTTATTTACAGTCTTGATTACTGAACAGTAAAATTATTGATAATAATAATGAGTATTGTAGAAGAAAGTGACCTTTTTTATTGATTATCTTAATTAAACCTGAAAAAAATATGCAGTTGGTTACTATAACAACACATACTTATCTAGGTTATTATGATATCTAATTTGAACATTAAAGACGACTGTAATTAAACCATTTTGTTTTAAGAAAAATCCAACATATTTCATTAATGAATCAGTGTTGTTTAACTATGGATCTGTAGAGAGCATATGGGGCGGCGAAATCCGACTCACACGTCCCTGTCGTGCCTCCTGGATCATGGCAACCATCCCATATACTAACGTGAGCGATAATGAGGGTGGTGGAGATTGGTTTAATCAACCATTCTACCAATACCCGAGAATGATTATGAATGCTACAAAAAGTCATTGCATAATTATTGAGGGTTCAAAAGAATGTTAAAAAATGAGTCTGCCCAAAAAAATGACAAAAAAGGGTTTTGTTGAGTGTTATGTAATGGTTCTGCGTAGGCAGTGCAGAAATAGTTATCCCGCTCCTGGTAGTTGTGCCGTACTTCGATGTTGCAATCTTCTCCAGAATGGCCTACTAGGCTTCACCATTCTATACGGCTGGAAGGAGGAAGGGCCTAAGTATATGGAACTTAACATCTTTACAAACTGCAAATACTACTAGATGAAATCATCATGAGAAAAGTGATGATTTTAAGGAAGCTATCATCAAATATTGACAGCTTTTAACCAGTTTCTTTTTCTAAAACCATATATCACAACTGGAAAACAAAACTTGTACAGCAATCGAAGAAAAATATCTACATGTAAAACATACTAATTACACTGGCCAATAGTGCACCATTTACGGCTCCTTCTTTATGATAGGAGAAAACAGACGTATGTCATAATTATTTGATCGCATATTCCCTAGACATGTGGTCAACAGTTCAGAATAATACATAGTATAGCTTTGAGTCAAAGTGATACCATTATCAGAAAAGGGGTTTGTGGAGATTTTAGTAATTTTAATAGTTGAGATCATGAATCAATTGAAGCTAGACCACTATGCAAAACCTGGAAGCATTAAACGGCCCTTTCGTCCTATTTTGGGACTTCTCAGCAGTGAGCATCCACGATCCCGCCTCGCGAGACTTGAACCCAGGACCTATTGGTCTCACGCGCGAGCGCTTAAACACTAGACCACTGAGCTGGCATCCAACGGTTTTTATTTATTTAAACACATAAATATTGGTACAAGGGGGCACCAGATATATATGCGCCACACAAAATAATGAGAATGGGAAGAGAAAAGGGGTAAGATGCATATATAAAAAAAAATTAAGAGTAATGATGGGGAAACTGAAATGTACACCCAGAAGACTCTTTCAGTTAAGAAAGTTAGAACTACTCTTTATGCAGAAAGTAAAAGAAGGTTACAGCAGGATCGCCACTGGCTTCTATTCTGAGCCATATCTGATAAAGTCTCTAGCCACTGTGTTGTACCATCTCTCGGACTCTAGCCAGGGAGTCGTGAAGGAGCAACAGAAGCCAGTCCTTTGCAGCTTTCTTTCATACCACGACATCATGTCATCCAACGGTGTCAATGTCTAACTTCAACAAATAAATACAATATCATTTCCTCTTAAATACACATTTCCATGAAACAAATCTATTCTTTTTGAATCATGCCAAATTTTTTCCAAAATTATTCACACCAAATTTACCTAATGTAAATATTTTCAAAATATCAATAATACTACTAACAAGTAGCTTAAATGAGTTACTGAAAAAAATACGCATTGACCATTCATCTGTTCCCAACATAATGGAACACCAATGTTTGTTTTTTTTTTTCTTTCTAATCTACATGACGATGATGATGGTCATTAAAAACTTTCATTGTTGATAGGGTGTGTCAATGTTAGAAAAATTTAATTATTAAACAATGAAATAATGAGAATACATGAGAGGTAAATATGAAGTTTGTTCTATTCTATCAACACAATAGGAGAACAAAAACATCAACAAGAGATATCTAATGACCTTAAAAATGGTATATATATATGATATTGAAGAATGAATACTTCCATGAATATCAAAAGGTAGACCAATAATGGATATATATATATATATGATGTGTGAATAGAGAAAAATAAAGCTGTATACCAACCAACTCTATCATTATTTGTAGGAAAAACAAAAATGATATTGAGAGAATAAAAAGGTGTAATAATGAATGAAGGAGATAAATTATAAGTTGACCAATTTATTTAAACGTTAATGCAATTTCATTAAAAAGTACACTACTTGAAAAGGAATGGGTTATCTTAAAGTCGATGATTTGCTTGGATTATAGTTATATCCTAAAGCAAATATTACTGGTTTATTTTTTTGTAGAATAGATAGATTTTGGCTAGTACTTACTTACATAGTCCTCTTACCCCCAAATGGAGCATAGGCGGTTGCCAACCAGCATTCTCCAACTCACTCTGTCCTGCGTCTTCCTTTCTAGTTCTTTCCAATTGTTGTTCATTCTTCTGATGACTGTCTCCTTTTTTCGGTGTAATGTATTCTTTGGTCTTCCTAATCTCCTTTGGCCTTCAGGATTGCTAGAGAAGATTTGCCTTGTAACGCAGTTGAGTGCTTCCCTCATTGTGTGTCCTATTCACTTCCGGCCCTTCTTCCTAATTTCTTCCTTCGCTAGAATCTGGTTTGCTCTCTCTCACAGTAGGTTGTTGCTGATAGTGTCTGGCCAACGGACCCAAAGTATTTTGTGTAGACAACTGTTAATAAACACTCGCATGCTCTGGATGATGGCTTTCGCAGTTCTCCAAGTTTCTACCCCATAAAGTAGAACTGTGTTGACATTTGTATTGAAAATTCCGAGTTTGGTGTTGGTTGACAATTGTTTTGAGTTCCAGATATTCTTCGATTGTAGATATGCTGCTCTTGCTTTGCCGATGCGCGCCTTCACATCTGCATCAGATCCACCGTGTTCATCAATGTTGCTTCCCAGATATGTAAAGGTTTTTACATCCTCCAAAGCTTTTCCATCACGTGTGATTCGAGTGATGCATGTTGTATTGTATCGGAGAATCTTACTTTTCTCCTTGTGCATGTTGAGACCTATTGCTGCTGAAGATGCTGCTACACTGACTGTCTTTTGGCTAGTAGTGGAATTTATAATCAGTTTTTCGTTCTATTCAGGATTAGTCATTCAGATTTATCTGCATTATACACAATTTAAACCCAATACTTTTCACATCAATCACTCACAAGTAATTCACAGAGCTACTGAATTCAGTTAGTTATTAACTTGTTTAATTAAATCTTGAATAGTAACAAAAAGATAACTCTATAAAACTGTCTAAACCGTTCAAAATAAACAAATAAAACTTGAAAAGCAATAGATTAGTAGGTAAAGCAATCGAATTTTATTCCCTTGTTCCAATACCATCTCATCTAATACAGTTAAAGAGATCGGACAGTATAGTTAGTCTTCAACACTAAGAGTACAGGGATAGAGTTATATTAGATTTTAGAAAAATCAATTAGTTGGTATTTCCTGAAGTTCTAGTGCGAAGCAGTGACCAGTGGAGTTCAACCGGGTCTGTTGTGAGATAGTAACTCACTGAAGACAATGGTGAATGGTTGCTCAAATGTATACATTAGAACATAGAAACTAACTTGTACTTTATTCCATGAACTAGGTTCCATTTGATTTTCTTTTTGCCATGATGAAGGTATTCCAACAGGTCGTATAAAATCTGATGTAATCGGTGGTAGATCACGTATTAATACAGAATTTTCTTGAGTTAGTTTATCTTGTTTAATTTGATAATTACATTTATTAGAACTAATAGTTTCTGATGGATAAATAGTTCCAAGGCCTGATTGATTTGCTTTTTGTAAAAAAAAATAGATATAAAATCACAAGAATGAAGAATATATATTGAAATCAATAATATTCAAAATGATCTATGAATGAAACCCCATTGCACAAGCAAGTGGTTATCAGGACTCAGTAGCTGAGTAGATAACGCGATGGCGTTGAAGCAAAAGGCACTGGGTTGGAGTCCCAGAGTGAACATCAACTCTGAAATGTAGGCACATCCAGCTGACGAGTACTAAGTAGGACGAAACGTGCGTCCTGAATTTCACTGTTAGCCACTATCCATCTTTGTTTACGAAACTGGAGATAGTTTATAATGTCAGCTGACAAAGGTTTGTTTGCAATAACAGATATTTCTTTAGTGATATTTCATTCGTTGAAATAGACATTGTAAGCAAAGATGGATAGTGGTTAGCAGTGGAACCCAGGACGCCTGTTTCGTCCTATTTGGGACTCGTCAACTGGATGTACCTGCATCCCCAAGTTGATGTTCACTCTGGGACTCGAACCCAGTACCGCTGGCTTCAAACGCCATCGCGTTATCCACTCAGTTACTGAGTCCTGATAGCCACTTGCTTGTGCAATGGGGTGAAGTTGAAATTCACTTAGTATTGTTTGTTTGAATCTTCCCATTGTGAATTAAGGCTATATCGGGGGAATGCGCATAGTATGCACGCATGCCAATTAGGGATTGACCAGTTGCAGCAGTCCTAAACATCAATGTGAAGATTCAAAGAAACAATACTATTGAGATAGACATTTTAATTCTGAAGTATTGATTGTAGTGTCCCAGAAAACGTTACCAGAGTCTACTCTTTAGGTTGATTTGAAAGATAACCAAAGTTCCAGAATTATAAACTATTCACATTTCAAAGATTTGAATATCAAAAAAGTGGAACTATTCCCTATGGATACACGGTGATTTCACTAAGATATGAGCCTCGAAGCTAAATTAACACATATAGTAAAAAACATAATTTAGTATTACTGACTATCACATGGTCTTAACTAAAGAACTGAAACTTTGAAATAAAACAAAACAGTTATTTGGGATGTTGGACAGTTGGAGACAAACAACAAGAACCCCCCAGTCTTAGAATTAGGTGCTAGTTGACTGTCATCAGCGAGACATATCGGTAACTTTGAGGAAACTAATGTTTCTTGTAGGATTAGAACCCACATCATTCAGCGTTACAATCAACACTGAAAATAAACTATTCCGGTTACGAACGAACTTTTATTGTAGAGACCAAAATCTTAAACCAAGTGATTCGGTGTTATTCTTTACTAATCTATTGATCTCCAACAAGAATTTTGTTCTTAAGAACACATCAATAGTAAAACCAACATCAACTGAATAGGGAACTAATGGAAACTAAGAGAGTAATGAATAAGCTGTTTTATCTCTAAATTGGATTTTTAAAATAAATGACTTTAAAGGTTTTATGCTTATGATGATAATTGGCAACGATCATCATGGTATAGTAGCTGATAAGCATAGCACTCCACTCTTTATTACTTTACAAGTATTGAAACATGACCTACTAAAAATAGTAGATATGCGTAAACGAATGCTTCTTGATTATATTTGTTTTCGAGGCATCACTTACATATGTTCGGAAAACTAAGTGAGCAATGTTCAGCACTGATTGTGAATTTTCATCAAATGAAGTGGTGCAGACATACGATAAATGTGCTCAAATATTGTGTACCTCGACAGACAACGTTCATTGGAATAGAAGCAAGTTGGAAGTTAAGGGTGTCAGAATAAAACATGGCACTAGACCGTGAGATCATTGAGTGTTGGGACCGACCTATGTTAGTAAGTATGGAGTACCGAGTTAGGGTCCACCCAAATAATGGTTGGAGATACTGAGTAACACATGACAGAGAATTGATCCTAATAATTCAGACGTATGAATTCTTTATCTTCTGCTAAGACTTAAGCTTCAATATTATTTCATTATTTCATTATTTATTTAAACACATATATATTGGTACAGAGAGGCATCGAATACATATGCGCCACACAAATCTCATTCGATTTGTGTGAGGGCTGTGATACTACCCAGGTGCCCAAATTGAAGCAGGTGGTTTTCTTAGGGGGCCACACCCGGAGACTTTGACCTAAAGATCTGATCCACAAGGCAGTGGAGCATCGTGAGAAGATGCAGTACCATGGTAGCCGGTGACCAACGATTGATTCATACGCCATTTGTTCCCTCAGGATACTGGAGCCAGACCATGTGCACCATTGGTTCGGATGAGGGTTCTCCAACTCCCCTAGGTGAACTTTTCGTGTCTACCAACCCGGTTAAAGGGCCGGACATTCGCTTTTAGTCCTCTTAATTTCGTAAACAACACCCCTAGTGTGAGAAGGCAGTGAGTAGAACTTCTGTGGCAGAGGCTATATACGCGTAGCTATGTGAGAGCATTTCGTTCTAGATGAAATCAACGTAGGATTTGGCATAAATGTAAATTACTACTACACTATTTCAATATGAGAGGAAATGAATAAATACAGTTAAAGTAATCAGACTAATAACCGTAGAATCAATGACAGTTGTAAAGATCAAATATTAGAGAATACGAGGTTCACAACAAAACAACTAATGTCAACCCTTTTGAATAAGAAACTATCTTAAAGGTAGACATAGAGTTCTACAAATTCCTAACATGAAGTTATATATATATACCTCTGAAAATTCAGTAGGTAAAGTAAAAAATAACCATCAGTGGGAGGAAGAAAGTTAAAAAGAATATGATGATATAGAGGGTGACAAGGAAACTGTGATTAGCTTTATAAACTAATCTCACCACACATATTCGCATTCATATGTATATACATACATGAGATATTTTACTAAAGTAACTTGTTTCTACCCAAATGCCCTGTTACGGTCGAGAGTGAGGAAAATCCGTTCTCTCTCTCCCTCTCTTGAAATACTCTCACATGGCCACGCGTATATAGCCTCTGTCAGGGAATTCCTACTCACTGCCTTCTCGTGTCGAGGGTGTTGTTTACAAAATCGAGAGAACGAAAAGCGAATGTCCGGCGATTTAACGGAGTTGGTGGACACGGAAAGTCCACCTAGGGGAGTTGAAAAACCCTCATTCCAAACCAATGGAGCATATGGGCTGGTTCCATGATCCTGAGGGAATAAATGGCATATGAACCAATTATCGGTTACTGGCTACTATGGGACTGCATCTTTTCACGATGCTCCACTGCCTTGTGGATCAGACCTTTAGGTTGAAGGCTCGGGTGTGACCCCCTAAGAAAACCACCTGCTTCATTTTGGGCACCTGGACAGTATCACAGCCCACACACAAATCAAATGAGATTTGTGCGGCGCATATATACCTGGTGTTTCCTTGTACCAACATTTATATGTTTAAATAAATAAATAAATCGATCATGACAAACAAACAATTTTATATCCTTAGATGAATTCACCTACACTATCATTATTATACAGAGAACATCGGATAGATGTTTTGTTCCAGTGAGGATTTTTCATCAGTGTGCACTAACAACTATGATGGAACAGTATGGAAGGAAAGTATTGATAAGATGGTGGTTGGAGATGGTCAACAGGAAACCCTGGACCCGGGTTTCGTGCTACTTGGCACTCGTCAGCAAGGTGTACCTGTAATCTTGAGGGAACTGGTGCTCCTTGATGGATCCCATCCCGTGTCACTCAGCTTCACATTCAGAGACGTTACCAATGAGCTATTAGAGCCACGACCGACCTCCTGTAGGACTGAGATGTAATCACAATAGATTTATCACTGGGTGGTGATCAATGTCATGTGTGTCAAGTCCTTCTTTAGTGCTGATCGAATGCTATCGATCAAGCTGCAATGTGGCCACCAGTCTAGGTGGCTCGACACTGCTTGCACTATATATATATTGAGGTAAGATGGTGGTTGGAGGTGGTCAACAGGAAACCCTGGACCCGGGTTTCGTGCTACTTGGTAAAACACCTATCCCAACGTACATTTTTATTCGGTTAAAATAATTATTATGGACTTCCATTCTAGGATAATTAGGCATAAATGGAAAATTTTAAAATGAATTAAAATCATAGCTTAAAGATTTTTAGAACTGACAGTTTATATTATCGAATTGATTCAATCTAGTAGTATTGTAGTATGGTCTACTTATATCCATATAAGTAGTATATGATGATGATTAGACATCCTTCATCTATTCATTACTATCACAATTACTTCTTGTTTATATTCCCATTCTCTACCAATTCGATCTTCTCAACCTTTTGTTGACTGGCATTCCATTTCTGATTGGTTACATACTACTTATGTCAACAGATATAAGTAGCATACTTCACAATATAAGATCAAAACATTTACAAAGGTTATACCAATGAGTTTGCACTGTATCCCTGGATAAGACTTATTCTTAATCAAAACGATGAGACTGATTTGTGGATGACCTTTGAGTGTAGCTCAAGTAAACTTGGAGAAATTCCCCTACTTACTAGGGTCATAAGAGGGTTAGATTTAGGATTTTCATTACGAAACAACATCAGCTATAATGCCTAAATGCTATTTAACTATATGAACAGAATCTAAATCAGTTTGTCCGTTAGTGTAGGAAGGACATAAATGATATGATTTTTGAAAGCCTCTGGCATTCCTGGAATTCCTTCGATTATCTTTCAATCAGATTTCTCATCATAGTTACCGGCAAGGATTAACATGAGTAACAACAATATTAGGTCTTTACAATGTTATTATTTGTTTTAGTACATGTACGTAAAGAGGGCATACGCCCACTTTAAATTACTGCTTCCCTATAATGCTGAGTATTTCAATCAGTATAAAGTGATATGAAATGATTGTGAGTAACAGTGATCCTGAAAGTCGCTAAAATAATTGAAGTGATTTCTAAAATTTGGTTATTCATAAATGACATAAGATCTACTTTTTGAGGGGGAAATTTTGTTTTAAGACTTAGATCAGAACTTTAACCTTTCATATATTGAAGAGAGTTGTAATGAGTTTCTTTTTTCTTTTCCTAAATAATATATCGGTCATTAACAATTGAACTGTTATGTTAATATCAGAAGGGTGGTTTGTGGAGATTTGAGTAATTTTTTATATAGTTGAAATCATGAGTCAATTGAAGCTAGACAACCATAGAAAACCTGTAAGCACTGGACGGCCGTTTCGTCCTATTATGGGACTCCTCAGCAGTGTGTATCCACGATCTCGCCTCGCGAGCGAGATTCGAACCGAGGACCTACCAGTCTTGCGGCAGAGCACTTAACTGATAGATCACTGAGCCGGCATCCAACGGTGTTGATGTTTAACCTCAACCAATCCACGAAATTGCGCGACCAACTTCCATTGTACTGAGGTAGATAACTGTCTCTATCTAACATGGATTAGCTCCACTGGTTACGACTTCTCATTAAAACTCCAGGAATTACCTCAAGGAACTAGTCACTAGTGAGCATATGATTATTATCAGAATAAGTGTAGACTACCTGGTTGAAGTCAGTGTAATTATCTTAACCAGTCGTTAGTTAGAGATAATGAATGACAAGGATAAATATTGTTAGTAATAGTACAACTGCATTCACTTTCTATGGATTGTAAGTCTTTGAATCTTCCGTCATTTTCGATGCTATTTATCCTTAAAACATTATTAATTCATTCTTATTATCAGAAGGGGGTTTTTGTGGAGATTTAATATTTTCATAGTTGAAAAAGCGTGAGTCCATTGAAGCTTCCAGGTTTTCCTTGGTGGTCTAGCTTCAATGGACTTAAGCTTTTAACTATTAATTCATTCTTCTAATAACAATCATAATACCAAGAAGAAAAACATGAAGGCAACATATAAACAAATGATACTTGAATGATAGATCCATAAACGTTTTTTAATCATAGAAACCATAGACTTTTATGAAAGAATAAATAATGTATCCAAAGAAAATGAAACAATAATTGAAACCATAAGGATTGATTAAGTCAGAACAATAGAAAAAAAAAGAAGAAGAAAGGGCAACGAGTGGAAAAATAAGACAACAATAATGAGAATGAAACTTTAGAGAGAGAGAGAGAGAGGGAGGTGGGGAGGTAGAGAAACTATAGAGAATCGAATTATTGACCTGATATCAAAAACAATTATTATTTATATTAGAAAAGTAAACAAAATTGAACCCCTACAGACCTTTCTATAGATGTTAAGCTACCAATAGCCGAAGAAATCAGAATGATCATCAGACAAATCAAGAGTGGGGAAGCAGAAGGGCCAGACAGCACTGAAGTCAAACATAGAAGCAATTGGAAACATGATCCACGTTCCATTTAGGAACTCAAAACAATAAAAAAAGAAGGAGGAGAAGAAGAAGGAAAGGCAACGAGTGAAAACATAAGACAACAATAAGGAGAAATCTTTAGAGAGAGAGAGGGGAGGGAAACTAAGGGGAATCGAATTATTGACCTGATATCAATAACAATTATTATTATTTATATTAGAAAAGTAAACAAAATTGATCACGAAAAACTATTATGAATCATTTTTATAATATTAATGATGATAAATGAACCTAATTTTTTTATAAAGAAGAGAAAACAAAACAGTCGAATACCATTACAGATATTATGTAACCTGTTTTAAAACTAAAAAAAAAATATAGATAACTGTGTTATAACCTAGTGCCCCCAAATGCCCTAGTACGGTCGAGAGTGGGGAGAGTCCGCTCTCCCTATCCAAATACTCTCATATAGCCACGCGAATATATAGCCTCTGTCAGGGAAGTCCTACTCACTGCCTTCTCATGGCATTATTGTTGTTTACGAAATTGAGAGGAAGAAAAGCGAATGTCTGGCCCTTTAACCGGGTTGGTTGACACGGAAAGTCCACCTAGAAGAGTTGGAAAACCCTGATTCAAAACCAATGGTGCACATGGGCCGCAGTATCCTAGGGGAACCAATGGTATATGAATCAATCGTTGGTCACCGGCTACCATGGGACAGCATCTCCTCACGAGGCTCCACTGCCTTGTGAATCAGATCTTCAGGTCAAAGGCTCCGGATGTGGTCCCCTAAGAAAACCACCTGCTTCATTTTGGGCACCTGGGCAGTATCACAGCCCTCACACAAATTAAATGAGATTTGTGAGGCGCATATTTATCTGGTGCTTCCTTGTACCAATATTTATGTGCTTAAATAAATAAATAAATATATCCTAGTAAAGACATAAGTACGGGTTGTTGTCCACCATTGTCGTCGTCTAGTCATTTCTAGTAGATTCTCCATTCAGTGCGAGAAATATGTTTTAGACAAAGTCATATTTGATTATAACTTGGAGATATGAGGACCCAACATTATTTCGTGAAGAGGGGGGAATGTTGGAAAATTTCAAGTTACAGATGATTTTTTTTTAGAATCAGAAACCAAACTTCGAATCTTTAAAAAGAAGGCAGGTGTTACATCCTAGTGAAGACATAAATACGGGTAACTCCCAGAACCTATTAATGGACTATGATTCTATATATATTCTTATTGTTTAACTGTTGAGTAATCAGATTGTGTTTATCTTTATTCATCTTATTATAAGCTTCATTTTGACCTATGGATTATTATTATAAGATTTACTGTTCCTAAGTTATACTCAGTTTATTGATTATTGTATCCCACATTCATAGCCACATTTGGCTTGATCTTGTACAAATGTTGTTTTCTATTTGATAGTGTAATGCGGTCTGTTTGTCTCGTATATAAACCGAGTATGGTCGAAATAAATGATTTGCATAATGGAAGCTGTAATTGGTATTCTGAACTCAACTGGAAGGGCTAGGCGGACGAGGGACCAATAAGGACGCTAGACTGTTCATACCGGTCGAACGTCATTGATTTGGCACAGTGTTAAGATTAGAAAAGTCGTATTTTGCTTGGTGGAAAATTCACGTAGTGAGAAGCCGGACATAAAGTAAAAATGCAAAGAAAATAGTCTAAAAGATATTAGGTTGTTAAGAATGATTATTCTGTCTAAAATATGCTCGCATAAACAAACGATAATCAACAGGTGAAGTTTACATGTGATTAATTAGTGAATCTTCATCAACTAAGGCAGTTAAGACATGTATCACATATTCTCAAACACAGCCTACTTCAGCAAGCGATGTTGTCTGGAGTGGGGGTAAGCTGGAAGGAAGCCAGCGACGGCCGAACTAGGTCGTGGAACCAGTCTATGAAGTCAACGACAATTGAACTAAGCTATATGAATAGGCGTAGATTACCTAGTTGGGGTCCGTCTGATTATCGCAACTAGTAGCTACAAACGTCGTGAAAAAAATAGTTCCGTATCGTTTACAATGATGAAAGTTCGTTCACTCCTTGTTTTCCCTTCGCACCTGAGTATCCAGATCTCTTCATATTTCTTTCCTCTTTTTTCTATACTTAATCTTTGTTAGCACTTATTCTGTTACTCTGGTATTTGTTTTGATAATTTTGTCAACATGTGGTGATTATGGTATGGCAAATAAAACCGATTCATACACGTAGCAGATTGTACGTTGGACCTGACTGATTGTTACTACACTAATCGAAGTTTCATAACCTTGTGTTACAGTTTATATCTGTATTTACTGCACGGGTGGCCAAACCGAAGCAGGTGGTTTCCTTAGGAAGCCACATCTGGAACCTAAGGATCTGACCCATAAGGCAGTGGAGTAGCGTTAGGAGATGCAGTCCCGTGGTAGCCAGTCACCAACGATTAGTTCATACGCCATTTGTTCTCTCAGGATACTAAAACCTATGTGAACTATTGATTTGGAGTGAGGGTTTTCCAACCCACTTATATGGACCCTCCGTATCTACTAACCCCGTTAATGCACCGGAAATCCGATTTTCATTCTCTCAATTTCATAAACAACACCCCTACCACGAGAAACCAGTGAGTAGGACTTCCCTGTTAGTGTTTTTATGCACGTGACCATGTGAGAGCATTTCAAGAGGGGGAGCTGGCTCTCTTCACTCTCAGCCATATCAAAACATTAGGAAGCCAATTGGTATCTAGAGATCATCAATTTTAATTTCAGTCAATTGATAACCAAATAAACTATTACGTTTCATAAAATAACTGTAATGAATAATTATCAACCATATTGTACTGAAGCATACTGAAGCATTCATCATTTATTTTATTGTACTTCAGGAGTTGAACAATGGTACTGTAATAATGTTTTCCGTTTCCTTTTTCTACAGAATTGCCATTAATCTTTCTTGTTGATGGCTAATCTATCAACATTTTGAAGCGCTACACAAGTAACTTTAGATAAGTTTTATTGGGTTGCTTATTATACCGTAAATGATAAAAAAAAAGTGCAGACAAAACGTTACACAACAGTGAAATTAGTAACTGACGTAATTGAAGGATGTGAAAAGAAAATCCGGTTGACTGTGATCTTCTAAAGCCGGGAGTTATGATTGTATTTGTGAAAAGAAAACTACTTTTAACCAATCTTGTGATTTTTAGCGATTCTAGTAGAAGACAGAAAACTGTAGGATAAAATGAAGTATCCTACATTTTGCACAGATGTTTCATAATCACTTCCTTCTGTTACGACAAGACAGTATTCTTTACAGATACTGGTTATCTAAAGGAAACACCTTATTGTCATAACACAGTAAAGTAAGCTATACAAATTCACCCTCGGATGATAAATTTAGTCCTACTGTTTTCCAACCGACCGGCTTTGTATCGTAATATCCAAAGGAACAAGTGTTCTAACAAGCAAAATTCGATTGGGTTATCATGATAGGCAAGTCAAACTACTACATCAAGATAGAAAGTAAAACTGGACTCAGTCAATCATTCAATGGTTTTATGAGCTGGTAACACGTATAGGTTTGGGATTATTGTTAACTTTCTTCAAAGTTAGTTTTATGTTAACCATTTCCCTTAGACATCCAAATAACCTGAAAGCTTTCAGCATAGCATTAATGAACTATTTATTTATTTAAACAAAAATATTCGTACAAGGAAGCACCAGATATATATGCGCAACACAAATTTCATTTAATTTGTGTGAAGGCTGTGATACTGCCCAGGTGCCCAAACTGAAGCAGGTGGTTTTCTTAGGGGGCCACATCCGGAGCCTTTGATCTGATCCACAAGGCAGTGAAGCATCGTAAGGAGATGCACTCCCATGGTAGCCGGTGAACAACGACTGATTCATATGCCGTTTGTTACCTCAGGATACTGAAGCCATCCCATATGCACCATTGGTTTGGAACCAGGGTTTTCCAACTCTCTTAGATGGACTCTCCGTGTCGACTAACCCCGACATTCGATTTTCTTCTTCTCAATCTCGTAAACAACACCCTCGCCACCAGAAGGCAGTGAGTAGGACTTCCCTGACAGAGGCTATATACGCGTGGCCATGTGAGAGCATTTCGAGAGAGAGAGAGAGCGGACTCTCCCCACTATCGGCCGTACCAGGGAATTGTAATATTAAAACTTCAACTGTCATGGAATTCGATCCAAATAAGTAATGATTCAACGTGAACGATTTCGATTAAAATAATAATAATTCAACACAGTACGAACATAATAGTTAAACTTGTTCAACACTTTTAAACGATTGAGTCCATACAATGTTAAGTTAAAAACAACTCTATTTTAAAATGTAAGGGTTATACACACATAGATTATTCAACAGCAATTAGAATAGGTTAACAAGAAAATAATAAACATTTAACTCAAGCAATATAACAATGAGTGATGAAGTCCAAACTGTAGCTGGAACCATGATGTATCGGTTAGATTTATCTATTGTAGTGATTCAGTAGAGCAATATGAGTTGGGACAATTGTTTCTTAAGATCCCAACCATGTGAGGACAGGTCAGCTGGGGAACAGAAGGACTAAAAGTAACATACTCATGGTCCGAGGATGAATTCGTACTGCTGACTGTTCTAAAGTGTGACAATAGTAGGCTGTTTCCTCCAGGCAACCATCATCTGAAGCGGTGCTGCCTGTTAAGCTTAACTAATGAACACATATGTTAGGTTCTATGTTCGGTTCCACGAATTCGGTCCAACAATAAGAAGCATGAACTTTGACATGGATTACTGGATTCATTGTTTTTATTTACAGTGTTCACCGTGATGGATAATCTAAATATGTCAGTCATTTACAGACTTGACTGATCGCTTACTGATTTCAACACTATACACACTCAACTTGTAAGTGGCATGTTCAACTCTATCAAATGCTTCGCAGTTTGAACAGTCGCATAGTACCAAAAAACTGTGGATCAAGTACATAAGCGTACACTGTATGAATTAACTAGTTCTAATTGTCTCTTCGAAGTATAGTACGATCAATCACTATGTCATGTAAATAAAAAACGACTTCCATAAAAGTCACACACACACACAATCAATAATTTAACTTACTCAGCTCTATCTTCTAACCATAATAAAGGTTTAGCACCAGCACGTAAACCATGAGCATAGATTGAAGCAATTTTACGATAATTTTTACCTTTTTCAAGTAATTGACACCATGTAATATAAAATTCAGAACACATTGTACCAATACCTTGTCGAAATAATAATTCAAATAATTCAATTGGTTGATTACAATATTCTGTCTGAAATAAAACGATAATAAAGAAGGCTGAATATTACAACTGATTGATCACTAGGTGGTGATCAATATCATGCATGCCAAGTCCTTCTTAGTGCTGATCGAATGCTATCGATCAAGTTGCAATCTAACCACTAGTCTATGTGGCTCGACACTGCGTGCACTATATATTGAGATAAGATGGTGGTTGGAGATGGTCAACAGGAAACCCTGGAGCCGGGTTTCGTGCTACTTGACACTCGTCAGCAAGGTGTACCTGTAACCTTGAGGGAACTGGTGCTCCCTGACGGATTCGATCCCATGTCACTGAGCTGAACAGTCAGAGACGTTATCACTGAGCTATTCGGGCCGCGACTGACTGAATATTAAGAATACAGTACAAGAACGCGTAATGAAAAAAGAATGTATATAAAGGGATACACAGCATAGAGGAACTCAAAATCTAAGAGCGAACAATGAGTGGATACATTTGTGTGATTGTAAATCATTATGAACCGAGTCATTTAAAGTTTTTTTTAACCACTGATCATGGTTATTGAGTTGAATCCAGCATAATTAGAGCTTAGAGCACCATACAGATACACTTAGTATTGTTTTGTTTGAATCTTCCCATCGATGTATAGGACTGGAACTGGTCGGTCTCTTATTGGCATATGTGCATATAGCCTCGATATAGCCTTAATTCACAAGCATTATAAGCAAAGATGGATAGTGGTTAGCATTGAAAGGTACTGGGTTCGAGTCTCAGAGTGAAAATCAACTCTGAGATGCAGGTACATCCAGCTGACGAGTCCCAGATAGGATGAAACGCGCGTCAAACTGGATTGCACTGCTAGTCACTATCCATCTTTGCTTATCATACAGATAGATAATTAAAATATAAGAAACATATATCTCATCAAATGATTTTGTTTAATTAATTAAACTTAATTGTATGTTTCCCATTTTGATATAAATGATAAATCATTTCATCAATCAAAACAATATGAATTAGTTTTATTGAATGGAATAAAGTGAAAAGTCTAATGTTCATGACATGAAATTGGTCACTTTCATTCAAAATATAATGAATTATTTGAAAATAACCCATTTAGAATAGAACAAATAATTCGATAAAATGAACTATTGGTGATATGACGGGATGTTCTTAGAGCATCCTCGAGTTCACAATCCGAGCTCACAATTATCTACATTTGAAAACACAAAGGAGTATCGAACATATATGCGCCACACAAATCACTTGACTTGTGTGAGAGCATGAATACTGCTCGGACGCCCATACCGAATCAGGTGGTTTTCTTAGAGGGCCACACCTCGAGTCTTCGACCTAAAGGTCTGATCCACAAAGCAATGGAGCATCATGAGGAGATGCACTTCCATGGTAGCTGGTGACGTACAATTGGTTCATGCACCATTTGATTCTCCAGGATAATGGAGCCTATGTACACCATTGGTTTAGAATCAGGGTTTTCTAACTCCCTTAGGTCGACCCTCCGTATCCACCAACCTGGTTGGAGAGATGGACATTCATTTTCCGTCTTCTCAATTTCGTAAACAACACCCCCGCCGCGAGAAGGCAGTGAGCAAGACTTCCCTGACAGTGGTTGTACGCGCGTGGTCATACGAGAGCATTTCGAGAGGGAGAACTGACTATCCCCAACCCCGGATGTACCAGGGTATCTGGAAGCTTCTTAGCAGAATTTCAAGAATATTTCTGATCGTTGATCAATATATTTATTTATTTATTTGAACACATAAACATTGGTACAAGGAGGTACCAAATACGTATGCGCCACACAATAACAATGAGGCCAGTAGCAGTTGTTGTTGATTCATCATGATACTGACCGAGCGCCCAAACCGAAACAGGATTAGTCAATAAGCATTACATGATTACTGTTACTTTAAAAGATTTTCGGAGACTATTTACTTTAACTAAAAAATCATTAAAAAATTACAATGTTTCATCCATAAGTGTAAGTGTATAGAATAAACTGGAAAGTAACTAATATCCCATGATGATAATGTTAAGCGAAAAATTTTTCATCTTAATTAAAAATAAAATACTAAAGAAATTCCGCGAGGCGGGATCATGGATTCGCACTGCTGAGGAGTCCCACAATAGGACGGAACGGCCGTCCCTTTGCTTCCAGGTTTTCCATGGTGGTCTAGCTTTAATTGACTCATGATCTTAATTATATAAAATTACTAAAATCTCCACAAAACCCCCTAGCGATAAAGAAATAGAATTTACAATATGAAGAATCGTCAAATGTAGACCTTTTTATCCCTTCAAATTCTCTAATGTATTAATTAACAATTAGTATTGTTTGTTTGAATCTTTCCATCGATGTGAATTTAAACTTCAACCCATCGCACAAGCAAGTAGCTATCAGGACTCAGTGGCCGAGTGGATAACGCGATGGCGTTTGAAGCGAAAGATACTGGGTTCGAGTCTCAGAGTGAACATCAACAAGTCTGAGATACAGGTACATCCAGTTGAAGAGTCCCAAATAGGACGAAACGCGCACCAAACTGGATTCCACTGCT
Source organism: Schistosoma mansoni (assembly GCF_000237925.1). Taxonomy (NCBI): domain Eukaryota; kingdom Metazoa; phylum Platyhelminthes; class Trematoda; order Strigeidida; family Schistosomatidae; genus Schistosoma; species Schistosoma mansoni. Next base: position 961,270 of record NW_017385990.1, on the reverse strand, counting down.
AGCCATTATCCATCTTTGCTTATTAATTAACGGTTAACACCTTGTATATTTATCATTAACAGAATCCATACATCAACAACACATAGGACTTAGATACATGTACATGAAAAAATACAGAAACAAAGTACTTTATTCTTTTACAGAAACAATGTTATAAACTCAAATCAAATGAAACAATAAGTACATGCACATACACACAGAGAGAAAGAGGGATTCACAAGGAAACATGATTTGTTTATCTACTTATTCTGTTTGATATTAATTTAGATACACTTTCAGTGATTACCGGAGAGGATTAAGAAGAAAAAATTGATGGGAAAAAGGTAATTTGTTTCTATGATAAATGAACAGGAATTCATAACAAATAAACATCTATGTTCATGTGTATATTCAACATATGTTGTAATAGGTACTTTGATCGCGAGGGGGGGTGGTGGTGGGTTGTTTTTTGTTGATGCATTAATCAAGTAGTTATGTTTGTCTATTAAGTCTCATTCATTCATTTATTCCCTTAGTTACTTGTTCTTTTATTCATCTAAAATTGTTTCTATCAGACAAACAATTAATACATTTTAGATAAAAGAGAAAAAAGAAATGTAGACAATGTAAACAAATGATAAGTTTACATTCATTCCATTTGATAAGAGCATTTCAACTAAGAGAGAGAAAAAAACAACGTCATAACAACAACAAAGGAAATTACCGAAAGGAGATTTATAATAAAACATCATATATATGATGATAAACGACTAGTTATATTACAACTTTCAACTCCGCCTGTAGCTCCTCCAGAGGCTACTGCCGGTTTCGAAGCCCGGAATAAAGGAGGAAGGTTGGGCATGGAGTTAGCGACTGCATCCCGTAGAAAACCAACTCGTTAAGAAAAAACGCTAACCAGAAAAAATTATTTAATTCATTTAAACTCTGCCCTGGGAGTTTCAGGAATAAAGAAAGGCCCAGGAAAGAGTGGGTTGGAGCATGCTGGTCGGCGGCTTATGCTCCATTGAAAGTAGCAGACGTAAGTAACATATTACAATTTTCTGGTATGTATATATAGATGCTGAATCGGTAGCCTTATGAGTACAGTACTGAACTTCAAGTTCAAATGTTAATCTAATTATTATCAGTTGAATAAGTGTGAATAATATCAAAGGCTCATAGACAAACATAAATATATGACACACAAGCTTCTTCCATGTAAGCAAACTGATTTGTTCCTTGTTTTTTTAACCATAAAGCACCATATGAAATGGATGGGGTCTGATTATACGATTTCTGTTTAGCATACACGTTATTTGATTCGAGAGACATTGAATCAACTAATCTCATCTTAGATTCATGTGAGAAATCAAATAATAAAGGCTGAGCTGAATTAGGACATCGTATTTCAGAAGCTTGACAAAAATCGTAATGTGAACGGGAACACTTATCATCAATTACTTGAAGAATAACGTCATAAGATCCAGGTTTTCTTTCAGGGCAAACGGTGACCTTCTCTAACTTTTTCATAAGAGCATTTTCATTACGCTTCTCACACTTGAACAGAAAGCATGTACATGCAAATAAAGTACACTACCTATCTCAATATTTATTCACATGGAAGATCATTTACTCTATATAATGAAATCAGAAGACTACATATTGATATCGAGTGCTGTTAGAAATGTGAGGATAGTTGTTATTTTCTGACTTTCCACGCCTTGAAAAGATTGTTCGTCACGAAGAACAAAGAAGTGTAAATTAGATTACTTGGTGCCTACACGATCCCTAACGAACAACTCTTTAAAACTGATCACACATACGCTTTACATGAATGGTCTTTGACCTGACATATCTTAACATTTCAGAAATCCATAAGACTAGGTAGAATCTAGTAAATTTAGCATAAATATCTCTGGTAGTGACCAATCATACAATAACCGACATTTCATTACTTTATTTGTACGTTATTTTCAACCGTTTTAAATAATGAAACCGTGAAACACCTATCACTGGGTGGTGATCAATCAATTGTGATTACATCTCAGTCCTACAGGAGGTCGGTCACGGCCCGAATAGCTCATTGGTAACGTCTCTGACTGTGAAGCTGAGTGACACGGGTTAGAATTCGTCAGGGAGCACCAGTTCCCTCAAGATTACAGGTACACATTGCTGACGAGTGCCAAGTAGCACAAAACCCGGGTCCAGGGTTTCCTGTTGACCACCTCTAACCACCATCTTACCTATTGTTCATGTCATATCTGATGTCATCACTACAAATTAGATCATAAACCATATATGATATCTTTCTACCTGACTTGGATGTAATTAAAACATTTCACAATATACATCAACTAAACATAGGGGACTGAGTACACTAGTTGATAAGGTTGTGAATTACCAACAATGCCATTGATCCAACTCTTGCTAATCGTCTCTAAATTTTCTCTTCATTATCTTGATTTTCTGAAAACATTTGGACCAACGTACGCTTACGCCTACTTTTATGATGATTATGAACAACTCATTGATGATATTGTTATGCCCCAATAATAACAGTGAATGGTAACTTTAGGATCCATTTATGGACCAATATTATGCATATAATTTTTATCGTATATTTGCTAAATAATTAAACTACTCATATTCATGTTCCTTTCATTGTCAGCTTTATTTTGACCCCTGGATTATTATTGTACGATTTACCATTCTTGAGTTATCCCCAGTCTATTAATTACTATTCCCCACATTCACCGCCACATTTGACCAAGTCTTGTACAAATGTTATTTTCTATTTTATTGGTACGATGTGGTCAGTCTGTTTGGTATATAAACTCAGTATGTTTGAAATACAATGATTCATACCACAGAGGCTGTTATTGATTTTCTGGACTTAACTGGTTGGGCTAGGCAGAAGCAGGATCGATAAGCGCTCTAGACTGCTCGTACGGTTTTCATGTGTCACGGTTCCAATAGATAATTTGCTGCTCTCTGATTGGCGGTTTTATCACGTCATACATTAACTAGGCATCCACTCGGCCACAAGTTATCACAGATATATACAATCAAAAAAGAAAACACGTCAGTTAACCGACACTACCAAATGTCGGTTAAAAACTACTCAATATACTAATAACAAGTTGAAATCTTTAGCATTCTCTTCAATGTCGACAGTTTGTCCACAGAATATATATTGTGCAATACATTGGACTCACAAGTTTAATCCAATTTCCAACATAAGTATCATTGTTTTTTATACCCAGTAAATCGGATGAATCTCGTATGGATCGATAGAGAACATTTTGTAAATCAGCAGATTTACCTAATGAAGGATAATTTTGTTCAATCCATTTGATATATCTTAAGTAAAAAAAAATAAAAAAATAAAAACAAACAAACGATAATGCGTAACAACAAAAATAATAAGACACATTTTTATCCATTGAGTAACAGGTTGAGATCTCGTTTGATCCCAAATTCAGGCCAGGAAGCTAACGAATCTTATATAGTTGACGAGCCGATGAAAATCACGAATGCAGATAAAAATATTTGTAGATAGATCGCACTATTGATTATACTAAGTGCAGCTGATTTATCGCAGTGAATCAAGTGGAATATTTTAACGCTTTTCTTTTTGGAAAGGGGTTATGTTTACGAAATTGAGAGGACGAAAAGCGAATATCTGGAGCTTTAACCGGGTTGGTGGACACGGAAAGTCCACCTAGGGGAGTTGAAAAACCCTCATTCCAAACCAATGGTGCACATGGCCTGGCTCCAGTATCCTGAGGGAACAAATGGCATATAAATCGATCGTCAGTCACCGCCTATCACGGGACTGCATGTCCTTACGATACTCCACCGCCTTGTGGATCAGACCCTCAGGTCGAAGTCTCCGGTTGTGGTCCCCTAAGAAAACCACCTGCTTCAGTTTGAGCACCTAAGCAGTATCATAGCCCTCACACAAATCAAATGAGATTTGTGCGGTGCACATGTATCCGGAGCTACATTGTGGATATTATGGTAATTTATGAGTCATTTAAAGCTAGACTACCATGGAAAACCTGGACGGCCGTTTATTCCTATCATGGCACTCCTCAGCGGTAGGTATCCACGATCCCTGTCACAGGATTCGAACCCGGAACCTACCGGTCTCGCTTTTCTGTTTTTAAATTTATAATCTAAGTAATTAGTGAGGTGATCTTGATTTATAAAGCAATGACTGTAAACTCAATCAGCTACTCAATACAATTAGAAAAATCATTAGATGTTTAGATAAGATGTTGGTTGGAGATGGTCAACAGGAAACCCTGGACCCGGGTTTCGTGCTACTTGACACTCGTCAGCAAGGTGTACCTGTAATCTTGAGGGAACTGGTGCTCCTTGATGGATCCCATCCCGTGTCACTCAGCTTCACATTCAGAGACGTTACCAATGAGCTATTAAAACCACGACCGACCTCCTGTAGGACTGAGAAGTAATCACAATAGATTTATCACTGGGTGGTGATCAATGTCATGTGTGTCAAGTCCTTCTTTAGTGCTGATCGAATGCTATCGAACAAGTTGCAATGTGGCCAGTAGTCTAGGTGGCTCGACACTGTAAAGCTGAGTGACACGGGATCGAATCCGTCAGGGAGCACCAGTTCCATTAAGATTACCGGTACACCTTGTTGGCGAGTGCCAAGTAGCACGAAACCCGGGTCCAGGGTTTCCTGTTGACCACTTCCAACTCGTCAGCTGGATGTACCTGCATCTCAGAGTTGATTTTCACTCTGAGACTCGAACCCAGTACCTTTCAATGCTAACCACTATCCATCTTTGCTTATAATGCTTGTGAATTAAGGCTATATCGAGGCTATATGCACATATGCCAATAAGAGACTGACCAGTTCCAGTCCTATACATCGATGGGAAGATTCAAACAAAACAATACTAAGTGTATCTGTATGGTGCTCTAAGCTCTAATTATGCTGGATTCAACTCAATAACCATGATCAGTGGTTAAAAAAAACTTTAAATGACTCGGTTCATAATGATTTACAATCACACAAATGTATCCACTCATTGTTCGCTCTTAGATTTTGAGTTCCTCTATGCTGTGTATCCCTTTATATACATTCTTTTTTCATTACGCGTTCTTGTACTGTATTCTTAATATTCAGTCAGTCGCGGCCCGAATAGCTCAGTGATAACGTCTCTGACTGTTCAGCTCAGTGACATGGGATCGAATCCGTCAGGGAGCACCAGTTCCCTCAAGGTTACAGGTACACCTTGCTGACGAGTGTCAAGTAGCACGAAACCCGGCTCCAGGGTTTCCTGTTGACCATCTCCAACCACCATCTTATCTCAATATATAGTGCACGCAGTGTCGAGCCACATAGACTAGTGGTTAGATTGCAACTTGATCGATAGCATTCGATCAGCACTAAGAAGGAATTGACACACATAATATTGATTACCACCCAGTGAACAATCAGTTGTCATTAGATGTTTCAATTAGAATGACTTCAGTGAATAGAATAGCGTAGATTACAATCATTCACAGAAAACGAAAAATATATAGAGTTTTTCTTTTCTTAGAAAAACCGGAAACTATGAAAGCACTACAATAATGCATAAACACATACAATTTTCTTTAGCTACTCCCAAAACAAAGGTTTGAAACAAAATAGCCAGAACATATGAATCAAATACTCTGTGTACTCTACAAACGCAAACAGAGAAAGGATCTGTTTACTCTATCTTATATACAGATTTTTCATTACTGAATTAGATAAATCAAATATAGTCTATCCGCCTTACCCTCCTTCAATCATTTATTTTCCATAACGTAAAACTCTTAGATGGACTAGAATATTGAAAGGAACACCGTAATGAACATTGTAGTCCAATGATGACTTTATATAAACAACTTTTTCAACGATACTATACATAAGAACATACATATATAGATAGGTAAGATAAATAATTCTACAATCACTACTACTTCTTCTACTACTACTTATAATAAGTAGTAACAAGTAATAGTATAACTATTATTGTTTATTTTGGAGCCATTTCACATGGAAATAAACAATAAATAAATAAATAAATATTTATGTATCTAATAGTAATGTCAAATTATTGGCAAGTGACAATCTAAACAACAATGTCATTGTACACATAATACGGTGTGTGTGTGTGTGTGTGTATATAGGATACACAAAAGTGATCAAGATAAAATGTTATCATTAGGAGAGGGGGAAAACAAAAATAAACAAGCCAAACTAAAATAGAAAACCCTAGAGGGGACAAGCGAATCACATGAAAAAAGCAAATATCGGATAGAATTAACTAAAGGTAATAAAAAAAAGAATATGTCAAAAAGTTTACAGTAGTATAAGTGATAACAATCACTAACCGCCCCACTCCATCCCTGCCTGTTTACACAAATGTGAACTATCATCAGAGGATATGATACATACAAATAGGACAATACAATAATCAAAATTACTTTATATAGATAAATGGAAAAGGAAATAAGCACAAATTATAAGGGATAATTTAGAATAGATGGGTTATAGTTAGTACTGAAATGCCGGGATAAGGGTTAATATTATAGGTTGGGTAGATGGCTCCTCCTGATACTAATATACACACTTTATATATAAGAACTTAACCTGTTGGTTAAGTCAATAAACTAAGAAAGAAATAGAAGGTTGTACTAGCAAACGATAATGAGATGCACAAACGCATTCGGTATGAAAATGAAGGAACAATGAAATATGACACGATTGACTGAAATTTGCAACAGGGATAGTTAAGTTTGACATAATTGATTGATATTTTACAAATGAAGTGTTTATTGTATGATTGTCAGATTTTACTAAAAGATTCTGTAATTTTTGTGTATCCAAATACATTCAATTATCCCCCCACTTCTGATCTTGATCACTACAATTTATTATTTATTTAAACACATATATATTGATACAAAGGGGCACCAGATATATATGCGCCGCACAAATCTCATTTGATTTGTGTGAGGGCTGTGATACTGCCCAGGTGCCCAAAATGAAGTAGGTGGTTTGCTTAAGTAGCCACACCCAGAGCCTTTGGCCTCAAGGTCTGGTTCACAAGGCATTGGAGCATCATGAGGAGATGCAGTCCCACGGTAGACGCTGACCAACGATTGATTCATACGCCATTTGTTCCCTCAGGATACTGGAGCCTATGTACACCATTGGTTTGTATTCAGGGTTTTCTAACTCCTCTGAGTGGACTTTCCGTGTCTACTAACCCGTTTAAAGCTCCGAACATTCGCTTTTCGTCCTCTCAATTTCGTAAACAATACCCCCGCCACAAGAAGGCAATGAGTAGGACTTCCCTGACAGAGGCTATATACGCGTGGCTTATGTGAGAGCATTTTGAGAGAGAGGGCGGACTCTCCCCACTCTCGACCGTACCAAGGGCATTTGGGGGCCGATCACTACAATAGAATACATCAACTTTATTGATTGTATGATTCTAAGAGTTGTTCAATCACTATACAGAATGAAATCGTTGAAAACATATTCTTGTATTCATCAATGAATGAGTGTTTTATATTAATTATTTTAATAAAATTTTGATAATGAAATTGAAGATAACAAAAGCAAACTGTCAAAGTGAAAACTATACGAATCTATCAAGAAAAAAAGCCCTCTTAGAAACAAAGAAAGGAATGTAAAGGATTACCCCAAAGAAATCAAAGTAAATAAATAACTTTTATAATAGATCAAAAGATGAATTAGTTCTTTGATTCTTTCAGTTTTAACATCTTCATCATTCAATCATTGAAATTGAACAATGAAAAGTGTCGTTTATTCGTTTTTTTGACAATTTTCTTTTTATCTGTCCGTATTGATGTACCCAGCTTGGGTTAATATACAATCATTTCAGATTTTATGTTAATTTTGATTCATTGATGAATCAATATCAAGTGGCCTGGTGTTGTGTCAGTTAGTACTATTGAATCTGAATCCAACAACTCGAAAACACATTTCGAGGAGACCATGTTGAGTGAGATTTTTTGAACTAGCTGCTTTGAGAGATCGTTAAGAGATCGTTCTCTCTCTGTGTGTTAAATTGCAATCATACAGTCATCCGTATATAATTGTTTGCAGGTAAGTCCTACTCATTATTTTTATATAACAGGATACTTTTTCGGAATTAAGAGGACTAAAACCAGAATTCCGGAACATGAACGCAGTTGGTGAATAAAAACGATACATCCAGAATAACTAGAAAACTCAGATTCAATTGTTATAGTATACATACTCTTCATGATCCCAAGAAAGGCTTGCAGAGGAATGCCTTTTCAAAAAAATCACTTTCAACCAAGATGTTCAGGCACTTCTTATAAATAATAAACGGAAATCAAAATCTTAATGAATCACAACAGTGATGAAGCCTTGATATTAAGTAGGCAATATACTTTTTTACACTATGCTTATTCAGATATTCAACTAATATACCATATACATTTAACAAACGCATAGATAATAAGTAACAACCTTATCAAATAAATTCTGTACAAAAACAGCTTGTATATTGGTTACTGGAACTATACCCGAATATTTATTATGTAGACCTGTTACGCACACTTTGTTAATAATCAAATAAGTATAAATAATTGATCCTAATCACTGCATTCTCGTGGCATTACTGTTGTTTATGAAATTGAAAGGATGAAAAGCGAATGTCCGGCGCTTTAACCGGATTGGTGGACACGGCGAGTCCATCTAGGGGAGTTGAAAAACCTTGATTCCAAACCAATGGTGTACATAGGCTCCAGTATCCTGAGGGAACAAATGGCGTATGAACCAGTCGTTGGTCACCGGCTACCATGGGACTGCATCCCCACACGATGCTCCATTGCCTTGTGAATCAGACCTTTAGGTCAAAGGCTCGGGGTGTTACCCCCTAACAGAACCACCTGTTTCGGTTTGAGCACCTGGGCAGTATCACAGCTCTCACACAAATCAAATGAGATTTGTGCGGCACATATGTATCTAGTGCCCCTTTGTACCAATCTTTAAATGTTTAAATAAATAATACTACTATTAATTACTTAATTATAGTAGTATTATAAGTCAATGATTATTCTATAGGCATTAATCACTTTTTCACTTGGGGGAAATCACTTTTTTTCCCAACAACTCTCTTGAGTTTTTATTTCTTATTCTTAGATTCAATATTCATACCCCTCTTATTTATTCATACATACACAATGATACATACATACAAGTACAAAGATAAACTAAGTACAAGGTTATTCAACTACAATGGAGAATGAACTAAATAAAGACAAAAAGAAATTACTCTTATCTCGATTCATTATGGTTGATCAGAAGATGAACTTCATGAAGGAATCATAATAACAGTAGTGGTGGTGGTGATGATGATGGTCAAATAAAAGGATAACTTGTATTATGAACCCCGTGAATCTTAAAAAGGAGTGGAGAGGTGAACCAACACACATTCAAACATGAATTCTAACCCCCATTTGAATGAAATTTAAGCAATAATACAATCAGAGAGAGAGAGAAAAAAAAAGAGTAGTACAAAGAATAATTAGTAACGAAGTAAAAATTAAAAAAAAAAAGAAAAGAGACAGAGAGGGAAGACTAGAACAACGAATACTACAATTGGATATACAATCCAATAGAAGTATTAAGTTACTCTATATTGAAAATATGAATGAAACTAATCATATATTCATAATGATTATATCATTTACAAATACACTTGTAAACTAACTAACTAACTAACTATTATAATAAGAATAATAATCTTAATAGATAATGGTCTTTGGAATAATCAAGATATAGAACTATACTACTGATAAAGACTTATGACCAATAAATGGACGAAATGATACAACAACAACAACAACAACAACAAAAAGAGCTAATGAGATTTGGAATCAAAGAAGAAATGGTATTCGAAAAATATCATCAGACAAAAAATATAGAGAGATTAATGATGAGGGCGAAATAATAAAGAGAGAAGAGTTGACCTCAAAAATAGAGAGAGAGAGAGAGAGGAGTAACAGGAGGGTAGGGGACAACATGAACTAACTAAAAATAGATTATTAAAGAGGAAAGAAAAGACTGAAGAGAATAACCGATGAGCGTGTTTTTTTTTGTATTGTTTAGGATGATTTTTTCTACTTTTGACCGATATCATCATCATCAGCATCATCGATTGGGAACGCGCATAAGTGATGACATACACACATATGAAGAGATCATCGTAATAGAGTAAAGTCAAAATAAATCAATTTATAAATAACCAGCCTTTTAGACTCAATGTTGCTGGGGGTGTATTCTACATATATAAACCATAAACTACGTAGAATGTAGAGAGTAAGAAGTAATCATAACATCATAAAGAACATATCAGTAGATCAGATCAAACAAGATCAGAATAAACTTAAATGATTGAAAAATCAACACAATCAAAGAGAATGATGAATGATATGGATTTACTTGAAGTCTTGGGTCATTTATTACGGTTTAGGTGCAAAGTTAATTACATTATCATATCTCCTTCTTTAATAAAACGATGCTGATCGAAACCAACGTATTTAAATCTCAAGGGGTTTTTGTAGATAATTCAGTATTTTCCTAGTTGAAATCATGAGTCAATTGAAGCTAGACCACCATCGAAAACCTGGAAGCACTGCTTGACGGCCGTTTCGTCCTATTATGGGACTCCTCAGTAGTGCACATCCACGATCCCGCACTCGCGAGATTTGAACCCAGGACCTACTCCTTCTGATAATTATCCATTCATTCAATGTTTTTGATGGAGTTAAAAAAAACAGAGATTCATTTCCGTCATTGATTTTATAATGGAGAAGTGTTATTTGAAAATACAGCGGCTAATCGCGGTTTTGTTTAATTATATTTCACAATTATTTTGTAAACCATTGAGACTACTAGCTTATTATCAAGAACATAAACTGGATTAATGTTATTGCACTGAGTCGGCACCCAATGGTGTTAGTGTTTAACTTCAACCAATCCACTATATTGCACGACCATCTTTCATTGTTTTGAGTAGGTGACTGTCTTACACTTCACACGGTTCAACTCTACTGGTTATGGCTTCTCACTAGAACCCCGATAATTACCTTTCGAAGCTAGTCAATAGTAAGCATATGATAATTATCGGTATACGGTTGTCGAGATTGTTCAGCTTTTGGTTGAGATCACTATTCTATTGAAATATGAAGGGTTTCTTTTAAAAAAAGAATATCTTACTCTAATCTGTACTACACAGATAAGTGCATAAACTCTATCTATTCTCATATGGAATGAATCACCTTTTTGTGTTATGGCGTAAATCACTCAATACAAACTAGAAAATACTGTTTACATTATTTACTGTGTTGCATTTGATTCCTTTAATTGAGCAAGTAGTTTGTTATTGTATTCTATGCTTATATTATATTAATAGTTTCAGGTTTCACTTAACAGTGAGAAGCTATGACCAGTGGAGTTGAACCGTGTCAAGTGTAAGACCCATCCAAGATAATAGAAAATAGTTGTGCAATATCATGGATTAGTTGAAGTTAAACACTAACACCATTGAGTGCTGACCTAGTGGTTTAGAGGTTAAGCATTCGCGCATGAGACTGTAGGTTGTGGGTTCGAATCCCTCGCTCGGGATAGTGGATGTGCACTGGTGAGGAGTTCCATACTAGTAAGAAACAATTGTCCAGTGCTGCTAGGTAAACCTAGTAGTCCAACATTGATCAGTTTATGATCTCAATGAAGAAAAATTTTCATCTGTCGATAAAATAACACTTTCTCAATAATATCTATCATACATCAATATTCGGGTATTATTATTATTGTTATTTGATTATTATTATTATTTAAACACATAAATATTGGTACAAGGAGGCATCAGGTACATATGCGCCGCACAAATCAAATGAGATTTGTGTGAGGGCTGTGATACTGCCCAGGTAGGTGCACAAACTGAAACAGGACTTGAACACATAAATATTTGTACAAACGACCACCGAATACATATTATGCGCCATACAACTAAACTAATTTGTATGTAGGCTGTGATACTAACACTTTATATCATCTTGGATGACGTATTAACTATTGTTCTGTTTTACTTTCCCTAAGTTATTGTTAATTACTTATGAATTCATGATTTAATTGTCACATATATGTTGCATTGTTATTCTTCTTTACTGGCTATTAGGCAAATGAATGATAATTTCGGTCTTAAACTGTAGATTGATCTAACAAGTCGAAGTGTATTATTAGTTAAAGCTTAGGGATATTATTCAATAGATTAAATAGTACATGAGGGATAAATAAAGATCACAAGATCCATATTGATGAATAATATCAAGTGATAATAATTAACTTTAATTCTGATATATTACAATACTGACTCTTGAAGGGAGAAAATTAGATTATTAAAAATGGTACAATTGCATAACTTTTGTTGGTTCATCCAAAAACTCCTTGATTAAAGTTTTTTGTTTTTTAGAAATCATGCGCAACTTCATTGCTTGAAACGATATCATTATACATCTGGTGGTGGTGGTGGTGGTGGTGCAATCTTTTATTGTTTCTGTTAGATACTGGAAAATTATTTATTTATTTATTTAAACATATAAGCATTGATACAAGGAGACACGAAATAGATATGCGCCATATAAATTATTCGACAACTGGGATATTGCTCGGATGCCCAGATCGAAGCAGGTAGTTTTCTTAGGGAGAGGGGGAACACCCAGGATTTGGGGGTGGAAAATTATTTATTTGTAAATAAATAAACTTTACAAGAGAAAAAAACAGCATAAAACTTAGGATAAAAACAATAATTTTCACCTTGAATATAATTGAAATTTTTTATTAGAAGTAGATAAACTGGCCAACTTTAATTCAAAATATCTAAAAGAGAGAAAAGAATAAAAGAAAAAGAGGAAACTATTATATACAGTTTTGTAAAATAGTAAGTTAGTTTGATGGATTAAAAATTTGTTTAAATTGAATATGATTAGCCATGTTACCGATACACCTCCTACACTGATAACACCGAAATAATTTTACACATAGACTATGGATTGTAAGTGAAAGAGAAGACAAGTTAAATTAGTTAATAAACTGGTATTTAGATAAGAAATCTTAATTTCCACCAGGCGATGATTCTTTTCTATTCTTAATAATGAATAATATATTTGTACAAATGTAGCATTGAGCAACAATGCCAGAATGTTTGAGATGCGTTTCTTCCTCCCGAAATGCAAGTCGTTAATTTAAGATTGACCTGTGTCAACACCTGAACTAAGGATAGGGAATGAAATAGTCAAACGCCTCGAAAACTCCACTTATTTTGGAAGTCTGATCAACCTTAATGAGTTGGCATCTGAAGAAATCTTCGCATGGATTCGAAAAGCTTTTGCCAACTTATGTCACCTATGGTGAAGGCGAGATAGCCGTCTATTCATTAAAGAACGAATATACTGCTCAGAAGTTCGTTCTGTTCTACTTTATGGCTGCGAAACGTGGCCATTAAAAGAAGATACTCTTAAGTTCCTAGTATTTAATCCCAGATGTCTTAGAAATATTGCTCACATCTGCTGGGATTACCAGGTAATTAATGGTGAGGTTAGACGCAGGATACTAGGGACTAATAGTAAGTCAGTTGATGAGGTTATGAATCTTCGTCAACTGAGATAGCTGGGCTACGCGATGCGTATGCCTGAACACCGATTACCACGACGCGCTATGATGACTAGTATTGTGGATGGTTGGAAGAGAGTTAGGGGCGGCAAAACCAAAACGTGGCATCAGTTCATAAAGTTACTAACTTCTGGTCTTAGCCATGTTGATAGATGCAGACTAATTGGTTGGAGTCCGCGCGACTATCATAACTAATGGTTGGAGACTCTGTGTGACATGGCTCAGAATCGACCACAATGGCGTAGTTGTATACACTATTTGCCTTCCCTTAAACCATGAGATTAACATTGTTTTATACCTTTTCTTCTACGAACTAATTCTTTCTTCCTGTATTATATCCTTATACACAATCTTTCTTTTATATATTACTACGATTTAAGTAATTATTTTGACGAATACGATGTTCATCTTCTTGTGCTAACGAGGTGTGGCAACTTGAACCGATGCATAAATGTGCCTGGTTCTATGTTGTAGCTGATTAACTATCTGTACAACTATTGAAATATAATTTTCATAAGATCTCACCTAATAAACCTTTACACTAATGATGATAACAAGTACCAGCAAAAGAAACCAACATCTTACAGCTTTCAATCAAACCACTTAGTTAAAATATTAAGTAAAGTACATTGGAATCAAGTAGTTTAATGGTCAATTATTTAAACTTGATCGATATTATCGCCAAAATAATAATAATAAACCTAAGATCTATATAGTATACCATAATAAGAGTTTAGTGTAAATCAATTATAATTGGTTGCTAGGCATAGTTTCTCTCTTCTTTTTTTAAAAAATTTTTAACTAACAACTGGAAATTAATTAACCCTAAATGCCATCATCACCATCAACATAGAACCTGACACAATTATGAATTGGATCTAAATGTACATTATAAACATTCAATGAAAATGAACAAAACAAGTTTGAAATAAATTCATTTAGTATTGCTTGTTTGAATCTTCCCATCGATGTGTTAGGACTGCAACTGGTCAGTCCTATCAGGACTGATAAGCCGAGTGGATAACGCGATGACGTTTGAAGCAAGGGTACTGCGTTCGAGTCCCAGAGTGAACATCAACTCTGAGATGCAGGTACATCCAGCTGACGAGTCCCAAATAGAACGAAACGCGCGTCCTAGATTCCACTGCTAGCCACTATCCATCTCTGCTTACCAAGTTTGAAATAATTTAGTAACAATGGAAAAGAGGAAAACTAAACAGTGGAAATATAGTTCGAAGAGATATATAGGGAGAAAAGATAAGAGTAAAAGAATATTGGAATTCAAAATCCAGAGGAAGATAGAATAGATACAAATGAGCCATTATAAATGACAGTGAGTCGTTTCACCCAAAGCCTTCTAGCTACTAATTGCTGTTATTGCACAGACCTAACCAATCAACATGATTCAGAACAACAATTAGTGACTTCACTAAATTGATACTATCCCTTAGTTTAGTTGCCTTTATCCTTCAAGTTATTCGGACACAACAACAAATAACATCAATTGAGATACAAATCTGTGTAGTTACAGAGATGGGCTTCAGTCAATGAATTAAAAAGAAGTGAATCTTCATGCTTATATCAATAGACCACAAAAACAATCTTCACAGAAAATCCTTTAAATAATTAGATGATATATCAATTAGTGAATCAATGAGAATCAAACGATACAGAATATTCAACCGTAGCTATTAACTTGTCGTAGTGATCATACTTGTCTGTTGTGATGACAAAAGCGTGAAATATTGGCTGAAATACTTGTTTTTTTTTAAGTCCTACTGTGGTGGACGAGAATCCAAGTGGGGTAAACCAGCTTATTGTTTAACCCAAAGTGACACTGTGCCTTCGTAAAATATGAAAACCATACATTAAATACATTATTTGCACATCTTCCTTTAATTGTCCTTTACATGCTCTATGATTTTTTTTCAATTCTGTTGTTATTGCAATCGCTCACTGTTACCTTTCCTGCTCTCTTCAATTTAATTTTCTCAATCATCTGCTAGCAGATATTCGACTTCCGATTACTGTTACATACGAATTATATCTGTCAGCATATACCACACTACCACTTTAAGCAGGTCAGTTGGAAAACGTTAAAACTAAAGGCAACAAACATAATGTATGAGGGAATAATCGTACAATCAACTGTACTAGATCGTGTTTCTATCAGACAACCAGGATCTGCAGAGATTCAACTTTTCCACAACGGAGAGGATTACAAGAGATTGCCATTAAAAGTAGCTCACCTCATCTCAAGTGCTATCCCAGATAATAACTAATTCATCATCTCACTCTAGAAAGTTTTTCAAGTGTGTTCAACCATGAGATCTCCTATTCAATCGAATTATGTATTTCTAGTTTCGCGAGCAATATGATACTAATAGGTTATCGAGTCGTAGTTTATGTGAATAAAAGGCGTTAGACGTCTTTTTACATGGAGTAGGCAACCGGTCAATAACAGTTTTCCAAAGACTTGGGAAATAATCACAATTGATTGATCACTGGGTGGTGATCAATGTCATGTATGTCAAGTCCTCAGTGCTGATCGAATGCTATCGATCAAGTTGCAATGTGGCCACTAGTCTAGGTGGCTCGACATTGCGTGCACTATGTTGAGATAAGATGATGGTTGAAGGTGGTCAACAGGAAACCCTGGACCCGGGTTTCATGCTACTTGGCACTCGTCCGCGTCAACTCAAGTTGTTATATCAAACCAGAGGAAAACTACGCGAAATACCATCTAAATAAAACTTTGATGATACAACAATCAGTTGGACTGATACACTTTTATTGGTTAATCAAGTCACAAAATAGAATTTTTGCTACATCCACTTCACCCACAGAAAAAATTATGCACCTAAAATTCCAATATAAACACTAGATTAGCACGAAAAAAAATGAACAGAATTTCTATAATAATAATAACGATCGCCTGTGAAAAAAACACAATTTAGACACGGACAGATAAAGTCTGCCTAAAAAATGGTGCCTTATTTAGTAACGTAGAGAATAACATAACACTTTTGAAATATACCTTAATCATAACTTGCTATAGAGTTTACAATATGTATTCTAAGTCTAATTTTGTACCAATCAACCATAGGTATTTTTGTCAACATGGCCCCCAAATGCCCTGGTACGACCGAGAGTGGGGAAAGTCCGCTCTCCCTATCCAAATGCTCTCACATGGCCACGCGTATATAGCCTCTGCCACAAAAGTCCTACTCACTGCCTTCTCACACCAGGGTTGTTGTTCACGTAATTGAGAGGACGAAAAGCGAATGTCCGGAGCTTTAACCGGACTGGTGGACATGGAAAGTCCATCTAGGGGAGTTGGAAAACCCTGATACCAAACCATTAGTGCACATGATCTGGCTCCAGTATCCTGAGGGAACAAATGGCGTATGAATCAATTGTTGGTCACCGGCTACCATGGGACTGCATCTCCTTACAATGCTCCACTGTCTTGTGGACTAGACCTTTAGGTCAAAGATACTCGTAGGTTACTAGTATTTGACCACAGATGTCTTAGAAATATTGCTCGCATCTGCTGGGATAACCGGGTAAGTAATAGTGAGGTTAGACGCAGGGTATTAGGGAACGATGATAAATCAGTTGATGAGGTGATGAATCTTTATCGACTGAGATGGCTGGGCCACGTGTTACGCATGCCTGAACACCGATTACCACGACGCGCTATGATGACTAGTATTGGGGATGGTTGAAAGACAGTTAGGGGCGGCCAAACCAAAACATGGCATCAGTGCTTGAAGTCACTAACTTCTAGCCTGAGCCATGTTGGCAGATGCAGACTATCTGGTTGGGGTCCGCGTGACTATCGTAACCAATGGTTGGAGACTCTGTGTGACATGGCTCAGAATCGATCACAATGGCGTAGGTGTATACACTCTTTATCTTCCCTTAAACCTTGAGATTAAAATTGCTTCATATCTCTCTTCCTTCCTGTACTATATCCTTATATACAACCTATAATTTATATACTACCACCAACACTAAATTAACTACTATGAATCCGGTGTTCATGTTGTTGTGCTAACGAGGTATGGCAACTTGGACCGATGCATATATGTGCCTGGTCCTACGTTGTAGCTGACTGACTGACTGACCTAAGATAACCACCTGTTTCGGTTTGGGCACCTGGGCAGTATCACAGCCCTCACACAAATCAAATGAGATTTGTGTGGCACATATGTATTTAGTGCCCCTTTGTACCAATATTTGTGTTTAAATAAAAAAAAATAAGTTTCTTAAACTGAACTCATCGAAATACGGGTTCGAACCAGTGAACTTATAATAAAAATATAGACGTTTCAATGAACACTTTATAACATAAAAGACAATAAAAAATAACAAAATATTTGATTAATTATTGTTTCTCTTTGTAAACACAAACAGTCTTACTCATACACATAGCAACTCAATAGATGAATATTATAACACATAGATACAATTTCATTATTGAATCAATAATACAATACTGATCATAATGATCCTAATTATTACAATCACTGATCATAGAAATCTGTTTAAATGATATCTAATAAGTTCAATAACAAAAAAAATAGGTAAAGTATTACTCCCCTAGTTATGGGGGGCGGAGACGTGGAGAACTATGAAAGCCATTATCCAGAAGATACAAGTATTTATTAACAGTTGTCTACGCAAAATACTTCGGATCCGATGGCCAGACACTATAAGCAACAATTTACTATGGGAGAGAACAAACCAGATTCCAGCGGAGGAAGAAATCAGAAAGAAGCGTTGGAAGTGGATAGTGGGCACACTTTGAAGAAATCACCTAATTGCATCACAGGACAATCCCTCATTACATGGAATCCTGAAGGCCAAAGGAGAAGAGGAATACCAAAGAATGCATTACGCCAAGAAATAGAGACAGACATGAGAAGAATGAACAAAAATTGGATAGAACTAGAAAGGAAGGCTCAGGACAGAGTGGGTTGGAGAAAGCTGGTCGTCGGCCTATACTCCATTGGGAGTAACAAGCGTAAGGTATATATCCATTGGAAAACAATAATAATAGTAAGGATCTATCACCCTTTTACTAATGGAATCAATTCAATTGGTATAGGAAATAGAATAGTTGATTGTTTACCACTAGTTATACAATTTAATGTATGTAAATAACGTAATTGTAATGCAATTGGACAATTATTAATTTCTAATGCAGCTAATTTTAATATACTGGATGCTTGTTTTTCACCTAAAGCTAATATAATTTTAGCATTAGCTTCACGTGTTGCTTCAGCTTCCGCAGCCATAGAACGTTGTAATTCTAATGGTAAACGTACATCTTTAATTTCAACTCGTTCAACTTTCATACCCCATACATCTGTAGCTATATCTAATGTTTCTTGCATTAATATAGCTATATGTTCACGTTCAGTTAATAATGCACACATATCTATGGTACCTAATACATTACGTAATGTTGTTTGTGCTAATAAACGTGTTGAATAATTTACATTTTTAACATTCACAACAGATAGAATTGGATCAAATATACGATAATAGATAACAGCTTCAACAGCAACTGTTACAGAATCTCTTGTTAATACATCTTGTGTTAAGACATCAAATGTGAATGTACGTAAATCCACACGTTGTACAACATCTAAACATGGGATGATAAATAATAAACCAGGACCAGTTGGATCATTTAGTAGTAAACGTCCTAAACGAAATATCACCGCTCTTTCATAATGTCTTATAACATATAAACAAAAGATTAATGAAAAGGGTAATGTGATAAATAGAAATAAATAACTAAAAAATATTAATATACGTTCACAATGGAATAGAATGAATTGATTTGAAGGAGTTGATAAGTCAGGGTAGCATGATGGATTACATGGAGATTGAATAGTTGGTCTATTAGTAGACAAGGAATCAGATCTTGTTGAATAAGACTGTTGTTGTTGTTGTTTTGGATCCATTTGTGGCGATTTCATCTCTATGATATTCTTTTCAAAAGAATTATTATTCTGTTTATATTGAGTCATCATTGATAATGTATCATTAGTTTGAATGAGATGTTTTCTACGGGTGTTATGATAACTTAAACGTCGTGCAAAGAAGATCCGCCATTTTTTAGTAAATAATGATGATGGATTAGGTGCAATATCATATGCAAGTACATCAATAGTGTCTATAGTATATTTTGTTTGTAATTCAGATGTATCATTTATAGGTGTTATAGGATATAAATCTTGATTGAACATGATGATATGATAATTGGTTTATATATAAGAGTAGATCAATGACTTAAACAATTATAAACATAGTTCCTGTCGGTATTTTTTTGACAGAAAACCTACATTTATATACACTGGTATCCATTTCCGTATAAAAAAAAAGAAGGTGGGGGGGAGAAGTCAAGTAGATACACACTAACCTAGCTAGCCATCATCATTGTCTAGAATATAATTCTATAATAAGTGAACTACAAAAATAGTTGATGGGTAGACAAACATATATACAATTAAATAAATGGTAGTCTATCGTTTTACATTGAAGGGATAACATGAATAATATAAACCAATCAAATTTCAAGAAAATAAAGTTCTACATGTAATTTATATTTAAAATTTTCTGAACATACTAAATATACTACTTAACATCATATAAGTAGTTCAATTTATCTAACATGATTTGAAGAACATCAGTAGTGTGTGTATGGAACATTGGTTCGATTGGGAGTTGTACACTCAATGCTGACTAGTATTGGGGATGGTTGAAAGACAGTTAGGGGCGGCCAAACGAAAACGTAGCATCAGTCCTTGAAGTCACTAACTTCTAGTCTAAGCCATGTTGGTAGATGCAGACTACTTGGTTGGGGTCCACGTGGCTATAGTAACCAATGGTTGGAGACTCTAGGTGACATGGCTCAGAATCGATCACAATGGCGTAGGTGTATACACTCTTTGTCTTCCCTTGAACCGTGAGATTATAATGGCTTCATATCTGTCTTCCTTCCTGTACTATATCCTTATATACAATCGTTCTTTAATACATTACCACCAGTGAAGTAACTACTTCTATGAATCCGGTGTTCATCTTGTTGTGCTAACGAGATATGGCAACTTGGCGCGATGCATAAATATGCCTGGTCCTACATTGTAGCTGACTGACTGATATTTTTAAATTAAAGCTATACAAAATTAAGTGAGCAAAGTTTAAAGGAGATTAGTTTAATTAATAAATTACATTTAGGATAGACCGATCCCGATTGATATATTTTTGAAAACCAGGGAGCACTGGACACCTGTTTTTCTCCAGTATGGGACTCCTTTGTAGTCCCCACCAGCGAATCTAAAACATTCAAGTCAGTCTCTAAGCAAATCTTTAACTATCAGGATCACTGAGCAGGGGTCCAATATAATATTTATTGCGGGATAACCGATGGTTTTTTCACCATGAAATAGCATCATTGTTAAAACTCTCTTCAGATTTATAGAGTTCAAAACCATATTTGTAGATCTATGAAGCTGAACAAAATCCCACAAATTTAACCTGAGACTGACAATATTTGCTGACAGAAAAAACTACACCATAACTATGAAGGTACAACAAGAAACAATTGAAGTTTCCAATTTCACATAGGTCTATTTTTAGTTGAGTGAAATGTATTTGAAGCGTACACTATTGATATGTAAAACGAGTTATTCGGTTTGAAAAATTGACCGTATAAATAGCAAAAGTATTAGCGGTAGCCACAAAATTTGGGTATCCATGACATGGTTCGTGGAGTAACGAAAAAATATTTTTAGGGAAACTGATTGACTCACGCTTTCAACTATGATAAATACTAAATCTCCACAAAACCCCTTCTGATAATTAATATAATCATATGCTCACTAGTGACTTCGAGAAGTATATCTAGGAGCTCTAGTGAGAAGCAGTGACCAGTGGAGTTCAAAACCACGTCTATTGTGAGATAGGAACTCACTGAAGACAATTGGTGAATGGTTGCTCAACTTCGTGGATCAGTTGAAGTTAGACATTAACACCGTTGGATGCCAGTTCAGTGGTCTATCGGTTAAGAGCTTCGGCTCGAGACTGGTAGGTCCTGGGTTCGAATCTCGCGAGAGCAGGTTCGTGGATGCGCACTGCTGAGGAGTCCCATAATAGGACGAAACGGCCGTCCAGAGTTTCCAGGTTTTCCATGGTGGTTTAGCTTCAATTGACTCACGCTTTCAACTATGATAAATACTAAATCTCCACAAAACCCCTTCTGAAACTGATAAACTTAGAATCTGAAGGAAAATGATGTATGAATGTACCTACGCCACTACGCACAACTCTGTTCAATACCCTCCAAAGTCTCCAACTGATGGGAACAGTGATCGCATAGACTTCAAACGGGTAATCTGGATTTACTAACATGCCTCAGTTAATTACCTCATGGGTTGATGTTATGTCATTGACCTAGTCACCTTTATCATTCTTACAACTAAGTACTCAAGCAGAAGTTTACAACTCCGTAATGCGAAGTTACATTTTGTATAAACGTCGCTTTTAATATTACGTGAATGCCTGAATTGAATTATATAGAGTAAGAGGTTATGCATTTATTTACTAGAACACATAAATATTGGAACAAGGGGGCACCGAATACATATGCGCCACACAAAAAATTGTGATTTCCTTTAATTGTGTGAAGGCTATGATACTGCCCGGATGCCCAGACTGAAGCAGGTTGTTTACTTAGGGGGTCACACCTAGAGCCTTTGACTTAAAGGTTTGATCCACAAGGCAGTGGAGCATCGTAAGGAGATGCAGTCCCATGGTAGTCGGTGACCAACAATTGATTCATAAGCCATTTGTTCCTTCAGGATACTGGAGCCAGGCCATGTACACCATTGGTTTGGAATCAGGGTTTTCCAACTCCCCTAGGTGGGCCCTTCATGTCCACCAACCCGGTTAAATCGCCGGACATTCGCTTTTTGTCCTCGCAATTTTGTAAACAACACCCCCGACACGAGAAGGTAGTGAGTAGGACTTCCCTGACAGACGCTGTATACGCGTGGCCATGTGAAAGTATTTCGAGAGAGAGAGTGGGCCCTCCCCACTCTCGACTGTACCAGGGCATTAAGGAGGGCAGTAGTAAGAGGTACAAACTTATAACTCAATGCTATATGTAAACAGTAAAAGGGCATTTCTTTTCAATTTCAGACAGCTTAGGTATTTTCTTCACTCTTTATAAATATTTTGCTTTAGTCTGTATATGCTTTCTTTCATATATTATGACAGATTTACAACAAACATATTCATTTACATAGGGCATCAAAAGAATGGGCCAAACAAGATGAAGCCAATGTATAGTGATAAAAAAACAGATGGAAAAGCTTCACAACTAGTAAATAAACAAACAATCGGATTTAATAAAAACATTCAAATCATTTGAAAACACATTTGATATAGTTTTCTTCCAGTTAAGGTGATGTAGTAGAAAACTACAATGACAATGGTTTATACTCTGAATCGTTTGATAATATTTGAAGCCACTGGAGTTGGATGATTTACATTACCCCAGATAAGGAGTTAAGATGAAAAAAACTAGTTCTATAGAGTAACCACAGAGTTATTTCATAACCTGACTATTTATCCTCATTTTTAACGAGCTGAATCATCGGTAAATAACGTAGAGTGTGCAAGGTACTTGGATGACTTTCATGAAGCATTGCCAAACTACTGAAGCGAGTGTTTCAAAATTGTGGCACCAATTGAACTGTCATCACTGCACTCAGATATATTATAGAAATTGGAAGTTACTCATTCTTGTTACCTGATAAAAACAATCCTTAAGAGATGACGGTAATCAAATAGAATCATTGAATATCCTCATTTTGAAAGGACTACATCTTACAAACATGGGAATGAAGTCCTTTCACTAACGCGTTGAAGCTCTAGCCTTCTGCGGATAAACTAATACATCGATCGTGTCAAAGATAGTCCATATCAACACAAACATTTATGGCTTCCATCTTATCTGCCAATCAACTTTGCTACAGATGACATTTTTGATATAAATAATGATGAAAATATTTGTTTAAAAACCGAAAAACTGTAATATATTGGAAGGGGTTTTGTGGAGATTTCAGTATTTTCATACTTGAAATCATGAGCCAATTGAAGCTAATACCATCGGATGCCGGCTCAGTGGTCCAGTGGTTAAGCGCTCTGGCGCGAGACCGGTAAGTCCTGAGTTTGAATCTCGCTCGCGAGGCGGGATCGTGAATGCACACTACTGAAGAGTCCTACAATAGGACGAAACGGCAGTCCAGTGCTGAAAGTGGGGAGAGTCTGCTCTCCCTCTCCAAATGCTCTCACATGGCCACGCGTATATAGCCTCTGCCACAAAAGTCCTACTCACTGCCTTCTCACACCAGGGGTGTTGTTTACAAAATTGAGAGGACTAAAAGCGAATGTCCGGCGCTTTAACCGGGTTGGTGGACACGGAAAGTCCATCTAGGGGAGTTGGAAAACCCTGATACCAAACCATTAGTGCACATGGTCTGGCTCCAGTATCCTGAGGGAACAAATGGCGTATGAATCAATCGTTGGTCACCGGCTACCATGGGACTGCATCTCCTTACGATGCTCCATTACCTTGTGGATCAGATCTTTGGATCAAAGGCTTCGGGTGTGGCCCCCTAAGAAAACTACCTGCTTCGGCTTGGGCACTTAGGCAGTATTATAGCCCTCACACAAATCGAATGAGACTTGTGCGGCGCATATGTATCTGGTGCTTCTTTGTACCAATATTTATTTAATATAATGAATATTATAAACTGGGAAAGAATTGAAATGAAATAAAAACAGAAATTGTTATTTATTTGAACATTATCTAGAACAAATTCTCTATAATCAAAATAATTGATAATGGCATTGATGTAAAACAGTTTCGATAGAATACACTTCATTCTTATATATTGATATATATGTTACGAATCATATCCTTTGAACAAAGAAATCCGACACAGGTTTCAACACCCCCCCCCCAAAAAAAAACAGAAGCCGTTCATTGTAAATTGTTGGTTAACTGTGAAATTCAGGAAAACAAAAACACTCCACTTCTTTTCAATGGAAAACTAAAATGATTTTTGTTACGGTATAAGATTGATCAGAACTACTTCAATCAATTACCGGTTTTAAATCCACCCGATCGTTGCCGCTACCTTGACGTGGTGGTCGGGCCTGCCTATCGTGATGAACCAATCGAGCTATACTGGTTGGAACAATCGTTCCTCAAAGTCCTACCATGCCAGACAGGTCGGTTGAAGAGCGGTAAGACTAAAAGCAGCAAACCCAAAGTCCGAAGGCGAAGTCGTACTGCTGACTATACAGAGGTGTGACGGCAGTAAGGTGTTTTCTTAAGACGACCAGCATAACAGCGATGCTGCCTTCCCACAAGGAGGGGTGGGGTTAGAGAACGTCGACCCTAAAAATGCACACCTCGCCTTATCCCACGGATATCCGTCTCTGGCGGTAAGGTCCCAACAAGTACGGAGCCAACACGAAAACTACCCACAAAAAGGTCGTGTGTGACCGACCTCAAGCAGTTGTCCCTTGGGCACTGCGGTCACGCTCTCAGGTCATTAAAACCACTTCTAACCTAATTTCCTTTTCAGGTACCTCTAGAAGAACCCTTCCACAGTGTGGGCAACCGGGAAGTGATAACTGCCTTTATACCTCTAACAGCACTCAAGACCACTGACTAGGCATCAAAGTTGTAATGCAACTGTCCGATTAATGTGGACATTTCGCCAGGTTTTATAATACATTATCTTAGTTATTACACTTTTCCTAAATTGCCAATTTAGACGCAAGCTTTAAAAAAGCTACACTTAGTCGAGAAATTGTAGGGTTATATTCTATGGAAAGTAAACAAGAATTGTACATACATAACGGATGGTAAACGAATGATTTAACTCAGTAAATAAACTGAAGTCCATGAAAAATAATGATTTCTTTTAAGTTTTAAGGCTGACATTTAGTTTACAAACACAGTTACAGGATAGAGCCCTGCTCCAACTATTAACCATTCAGGTATACCAGCAATATCAAGAATTCTTAGACATAAAATAACTCGAAACTGAATAAACGAGTCAGTATTTGATCATTTACATGAGAAGTAGTTAATTTTCTCCTCATTGACAATTCAAAGTGACAACATTTTTTCAAGTTTCTATACTAATCTAACCCTGACCCGCTAAATATATCCGAATATCATGAGACGTATCATCATTAATAGATTTGTAAATGAAACCAAAATCATGTAGCTTGGCTTTGACCAATGAAGGATAAGAAGGTAAAAAGTTGTTATGACAGAATTCAAAAAACCTGGCTGATAATCGTAATTCGATTTCATTTTTATTAACGAATGCTTAAACCCGGCTATCAAATGGAAAACTTTTAGAGTGATTGTGCAGCCAGACATAATCAAATCCAGACATCTCAAATATTTAAAAACATTTATATGTAAAGCTTGACGTAAAACGCTCCGGTAGGCAGTACAGCCACCAAATGAGTGAGAAAATGATCGACAGTGGTGAATACAACACACTTGGTGAACACTGAAAATGTTACCAATAGCACCTGATATCTTTTGCATGATAGTTCTCAACTATCCTCGAAAAAGGACGAAATTGTAGTTTAGCTTATCTCACATACATAATCTATTACTGACCTTGGAATACACAGAACGTAATGACATACCAGATGGGTTTTTTATTACGAATTTTATTCACAATCGAAACACTTATCCAATCTTAGCACTCTGCTAAACCAATGACGTTCGACCGGTATGAACAGCCTAGCGTCCTTATTGGTCCTTTGTTCGCCTAGCCCTTCCAGTTGAGTCCAGAACACCAATAACAGCCTCCACGATATGAATCGTATAGTTCAGACATACTGGGTTTATATACAAATCAAACAGACTATATCGCGCCATAAAATAGGAAATAACATTTGTACAAGATCAAGCCAAAATGTAGCTGTGAACGTGGGAGATGGTAATTAATAAACTGAGTATAACTTAGCAACAGTAAATCTTATAATAATTATCTATACGTCAAAATGAAGCTTATAATAAGATAAATATAGATACCTACAATCTAATCACTGAATATACAATAAGAATATATATAGAATACTAGTCCATTAATAGATCCTAGGAGTTACTCGTACTTTAATCTTCACTAAGATATAACAGTAACTATGAAACCAAGAGCAAGAGTTGGCTAAAGTGTTGCACATCCAACATAATTACGTTAATTGATTAGGATTTAACATTGAAATTTCATGAAACCCATTTCAGTCACTACTTAATAATGAACACAATTAGTAACCGAAATTGACAATATTGATTCTTAAAAATGATATTAGTTTATTGATGAAAATAATCTTCTTAATGTAACTAAAAACTACTTTAATTTGGTACATAATTATTGTTTAAGATGAATTTAATTATACTGATATCAATGTAATTAAAATTGAAAATCAAACTTAATTACACCTCAGTCAGTCGGTCAGCTAACTCCGCCTGTAGCCCCTCCGGGGGGCTACTGCCGGTCCCAAGCCCGGGTAAAGGAGGGGGGTTGGGCATGGGGTCAACGACCCTGTCCCGTAGAAAACCAACTCGCTAAAGAAACGCTAACTAGAAAAAATTATTCAAAAACGCAGTCATTCAGCTACAACGTAGGACCAGGCACACCTGAGTTTTTGACAATTAAGGAATAATCACCATAACTACTCAAATCTTGCTGATTTCGTTCTCAATTCTAATGATCTTTCAAAGGATTATTTGTAAAAATGATAGTTACGAAATTATAAAATGATAGAAATGATAAATAGAGAAATGTATATATAAACTTACTCTCTTAAAAGACGACGTCTTAATTGAAATTCATTTGATCGTTGTGATATCAGTACTTTATTTAACAGTTCAACAGATCGACCACTTTTTAATGGTTTTATATTTTCTTTAGATAATTCCCATTCAAAATTATTAGCTTCAGACCTGAATCATTATTAAATATATAAACTATGATTTGAATATATACTTTACAGATGATTATAAAATAATCAACACTAGAGTAAATATAATGAATTAGATGAAATAGTAAAGCATAATAAATAACCGAGTGAATTAGTAAATGACAAACTATCTGGTACAGATATGCCTTGTATTCAACTGGAAAAAGAGGGGGAAGGACGAAGAATTAACAAAATGAACGGCAGAAAAATGGAAGTCACTATACCGACGGTAGTAAGGAACTAAGCCCCCAAATGCCCTAGTACGGCCGAGAGTGAGGAGAGTCCCTCTACCTCTCCAAATGCTCATACATGGCCACGCGTATACTGTCACTGCCACGGAAGTCCTACTCACTGCCTTCTCACACTAGGGGTGTTGTTCACGAAATTGAGAGGACGAAAAGCGAATGTCTGGCGCTTTAACCGGACTGGTGGACACGGAAAGTCCACCTAGGCGAGTTGGAAAACCCTGATTCAAAACCAATGGTGCACATGGGCTAGCTCCAGTATCTTGAAGGAACAAAGGGCGTATGAACCAATCGTTGGACACCGGCTACCATGGGAGCGCATCTCCTTACGATGCTCTACTGCCTTGTTGATCAGATCTTTAAGTAAAAGGCTCCGGGTGTGGCCCTGTGAGGAAACCATCTGTTTCGGTTTGGGCACCCGGGCAGTATCATAGCCCTCACACAAATCAAATGAGATTTGAGTGGCGCAGATGTATCTGGTGCTCCCTTCTACCAATATTTATGTGTTTAAATAAATAAATAAGGAACTAAACAGATTACTTCCTTTAGTAAATTGTTCATGACATGCGAGTGCCATTAAGAGCCCATCAAGCTATGATCTTCGTTAACCTTAAGTGGACTATCTAAACCAAACGAAAATAGGACTATGGGACAATTAACAACTGTAGTTGAAAGGTGGCTCTATGCCATTTAGTGCTAAGCGGAATTCCTGAGGGTGCTGTCTTAGGGTCAATGTTACTCGTACAGATGACGTTTCTAGTTTTTTGAAATCTCATACACATAGTTTCCTTCATTTTGAAGAAAGCAAAAAACAAAGATTTCAGAAGAATAGCATGAATTCATCTTATTTTATTTGGTTCTCATCAGCTAATTACAACCTATGGTATTTAAAAACATAATTACAAAATGCATTTAAATTAATTACATAAAAGAGTTTAGTTGGAAGTTATTATGAAGACACATCAGTATAGTGTAGCAAGGGTGTAAGTAAACTTAACAGACTGAATATTGGAAATATATACCTTATGTAAAAGAACGTTCTACAACATTGTTGAAACAAGAGTTCAAAAGCCCGGAAACAAATAACTACATAATGAGTAAGCGCTGATAGGAATGAATTGAGCAAAGCTCACTTCATAAAATAAGATTACTAATCTGGGAGACAGTCTAAATAAAAAGACAATAACGTAATAAATACAAGAAAGTTTTAAAACATTTCTTTTTTAAGATCCAACGAATGAATATTTGTCACCAAGACAATGGAAGAGTAATAACCACCGTCTTTTGAACACATGAATCAGGTTTTCGACGCCTGATAGCGACGGCTTCCGAAAACTGAAGTTTGGCTGTTTATTAATCACCTGCATCCAAGAGATGTTTGATAACTACACTGTTTAGAGTTGTTCTTTCTCTTTTCTTGAGGCTTTTTAAAACACGTTTGATAAATCCAATATATGCCTTCCTATCTTTTCGGCCAATGTAACTGCTTTGACAGGCACACGTAAACTTATAAATACAGTTGGCGGTAACATAAAAGGGGTGCTTGTTGACTTTTGACTAGGTTACTAAACATCTTTTATACAGAATTAATAGTTTGGCTGCTGGGTAAGTTCTGGCTAATACAGTGCTAAGCCTTCTGATGATTGCGCTTGCAACGTCATCACCTTTGAAATTGAGATGCCTAGATATCGGTTTTTTTATTGACCGTAGTCACTTCTGTCTTCTTTTCTTTAGGTTTTCTTATATTCCCCAATAAATTTCTATGGATAGTAGTTGTCTATTAGGCATTTTTCAACGCTCATCGAAGTCGTTATTGAAGTCATTGTTTTTGTAATGTTTATTTATTTATTATTTAATTCAACACATAAATATTGGTACAAAGAAGCACCAGATAAATATGCGCCACACAAATCTCATTTGATTTGTGTGAGGGCTGCGGTACTGCCCAGGTGCCCAAACCGAAACAGGTGGTTTTCTTAGGGGGCCATACCCGGAGCCTTTGACCTAAAGGTCTAGTCCACAAGGCAGTGGAGCATCGTAAGGAGATGCGCTCCCATGGTAGCCGGTGTCCAACGATTGGTCCATAAGCCCTTTGTTCCTTCAAGATACTGGAGCTAGCCCATGTGCACCATTGGTTTTGAATCAGGGTTTTCCAACTCGCCTAGGTGGACTTTCCGTGTCCACCAGTCCGGTTAAAGCGCCAGACATTCGCTTTTCGTCCTCTCAATTTCGTGAACAACACCCCTAGTGTGAGAAGGCAGTGAGTAGAACTTCCCTGGCAAAGGCTTTATACACGTGGCCATGTGAGAGTATTTGGAGAGGGAGAGCGGACTCTCCTCACTCTCGGCTGTACCAGGGCATTCGGGGGCTTACTATAGTAGAAATGTAATGTTTAGATGATACCCGAAGACTGGGAGCGGGAACAAGACATGATAGGGGTATTCAAGGTTTTTAGAACGACCTTTATATATTAGCTGAATGACTTGGTGTTTATGAAATACCGAACACTGTCACTAAAAGCTTCATGATCTACAGTGATCGTGAAGACATGGATAATTATACAAATAATGTTGTATTACTCACTGTTCAAACGCATAATGATCGAAGGTTTGTCAGTAAAAGTCTTTGAGGAACCGTAAGGCTACCCGCGGATTTATTAACCTAGCATTCAAAGAGTTTATGACACTTAGTAACGTGTTTTCTTGTCCGAAGCCAGAGTGCTGTACGTAAACAACCACTCTTTGTCTGAAGAAATATTATTAACTGTTAGAAACAAGTCAAATGATAAATCTAAAGACGAATTCCGGGATGTTTCACATAGCACTAAATTAGCGAAGTTCAATTTGTTTTTCGTCATGTGAAACTTTGTCTAAGACGTCTTGATTACAATATAAAAATCATTTAAAAGTGACAATCCTCAAAAAATGATCTAATTGTTCTGTGGAGTGGTATTGTGTTCAAATTGTGTATTTTAAATAGTGACTAGGATGCTAAAATGACCTACGTTTCTTCTTTCTCTACGGTTAACTATCTCTCTATCTTTAACTATCTCTCAATATCAAACAAACCGAGGATGAAATTCTGACCAAACTAAATGGTCAACGATTGGATAGTCTTGACTGGACAAGTGGTACCAACCCCATGGGTGAACACCTTCAGGGAAATAGGACTAACACAGGTCAACTGGCCTCATATTTTCGACAGTGAAGAGTGAAATGAATTCAGGGATATGGTCATGCATATGATCATGATATATTAAACTAATCCTGAACATTACTCCATAAGATCACTTCCGATTTTTGCTTCAAAAAAGTCTTAAAGTCTCAATAGGGTGTTTGGCATAAGTAAACTTGGACACTTTAAAGGTTAAAGTCTATAAGTTATGGAATTTACTATATGAGAAGATAGGTCTAATAAAAACTCGTTTGAAAACATCTACAGATCTCTATTAGGCTCAATGGTTCTGAAGATATATTCTGACTGCATATTTTCGGTCGACGTAATTCATTTGTAAAAATATGGAAGCGCTACGAAAATATACAAATATTTATATCTAAAATCCAGATTCAAATTACAAGGAATGCTGGTCGGTAAATCAAGGCGGCGGGATTCGAAATATGGAGCAGTTGGATGACTTACAGCATTAATCCATAAAAGGATTAGCAGACCGTCCCCCATTTTTCGACCTAAACACTGCAGTATAACCAAATACGTGTTTATACAAATCTAATAGCTGACCGTATTGAACGACCACGAAAATCAATGAAACGGGGGATATATATGGCTTAGAAGTTTAAAAACAGGTTGAGAGATACGTGGCACAAACTGCATAAATTCCCTTCTAGATTTACAACCCGGTACGAAATAACCAAAGAGTCTTACATCGTCTAATAACTGGATGGCCCGCGTTGAAGCGTTAAATACCGGTTAACGCGCTATCTAATATCCAATACCTAGGCACAAGCTTGTAAAAACCTATTGATAAATAAACAATTGCTAATATGTAAGAAGATGGAATCGATAGAATAAGAAGGGGAACGGAGATGAAAACAAGAGGAGATGAGGAGGAGTTCTCAATATGAGTTAGTGATAATGCAGTAATTTATGAGACATGCATCAGAAAAAGTTTATTCAAACGGAAAATGGTAATGGGTGAGTGTTTGTTCATCAAGTCTCCACTCAAATCTGTTCACTGACAGGGCTGTATATCATTCGACTGCGAAAGCATTCAAAATGAGGGCAATTATTATTTGCAAATAGTGAGAACACACTTGGGTGATTCTGTAGCACCGATTACTTCGGGTAATGTGTGGTGAAACTGCCTTGGAGCAAATTCTCTGCATATCGGCACTTCACCCATTGTTTTTTCAAAGCCTTCATATGTGAAGATTGTATTTCAAATGTAATTCTTCATCCGTGATATGTACGATAACAGTGTTTCAGTAAGAACCATGGTCTTCAGATCTAACTAAAACTACATACTTCCGAATTTCTGCTGGCTTACACGTCAGTGGAAGACATTTCAAAAAACTGTGAACAGCGAGACTTAAATTGGGTTCTTAGTAAACAAAAGTAAACATATGTATCCGATAGTATGACGATAACACTTGCAACGCAGAGTGATCACATTACCTGACATTGTCAAACAATGACTGACAAAATCACCAAAACCAAGATAGTCACGTTTATCATTGTGATCTATATTTGTGAGCAAATAAGTTAATCAGCTAACCTGCGTTATGCCACCGCAGAATAGCTGATAAATCAGTGAACACACTGATGTCGAGTTTATATATACATATATACATCTCTTGTCGTTCCAAGATATAAAGCGGGGTCTAATAGTGATATTGCTAACTATAGGTGCATTAACTTGACATTTGTGCTCTCATAATATCATGGAAAAATCATCTACAAACAGCTACTATCACTGTTAGTTTCTGCTAGCCTGATTAGTCAATCTCAACACTGGTTTTTGAGTATACGCTCAAGCTTCACATCGCACCTGAAAATTCTTCATCAGATTACTGGGAGAAGAGATGTTGTTCAGTCAATAATAATTATGTACTTCGATCTTAGTATACCTTTCGACAGTATCTCACACAAATTTCTTCTTCTAAAACTCTTTTCATTTGATATGTGGAATCCCCTTTTATACTTGCTAGAACTTTTTATAGCAGAAAGTAGCCAAATCGTCTGCCTTTGATGGTGTAACTCTAAACCTGTGAATGTAATCAGTAGGATTATACAACGAAGTGTGATTGACCTATTACTCTTTTTCCTGCTCATCATCAAGGGTTGTTAACTGCAAGGTAAGAACGTAGAAGTAATGGAAGAAAAGACAGAGAAGCACATAAGGAGTATGTACTGTGAAAAAAGGATTCAGCACCACGGCTCGCGGAATAATAAATAGAACACGGAACATTCAACAGAAGGAAAGGAATAGTTGAGGAAATGTGTGACAATCGATATTTGCAGGAGTGAGACCTCCAACGAAACGATTTAAGATTACTCCGAATACTGTCACTTCCTTTAGCCTATTGTATATACCCTGAAATAAGTGAAATGTTTATCGCCGAGTTCAAATGTCAGCTTACATTTGGACATGGGATAGTGAAAATTCTTTTCCAAATATTTTGATATTCAGACAAGTTATCATCGTATTATCAAGAAGCAGTGTGTCTCGATCAGGAAGTCTTCCGATTCTATAATGGAATTAGTTGATGCTGATGCCTTTTCGCGGCTTGGATACTAAGCGGTCACGGTTGCATCAAAATACAAGATCATGTCTTAGTGTAATGAATTCCGCAATTTTGTACGGAAGAATCTCGTTTCCGATTAAACATCAGAATGCATATGTAACGTCAACGTCCTCAATGGATAGAAACGTCGTCTAATGTCTCATCCCTGCAATATTGATGGATTAAATATTTGCAAAGATAGCAATTCCTTTGTAGCAAAATGAGATAATCTTAGAATACGAATTCACATGACTGTGTGAAACAATAAGAGGTTCACATAACATCTCTACACCGGCATGCTTTAACGTGAGATGACAAATCGTTAGTACTTGAGAAAATCTCTCATTACATTGTTTATGTCCTCAAACCAACTTCAGGTGCACTAATGAGGACGTGAGAATCAAAAGACCTTGTTTTATATGTGTATATATAAAGGGTTCATCAGTGCGTCCACTGGTTTATCAATTATTCCGTGGTGGCATAATGAAGGTATGCTGATTCATTTATTTGCTCACAAATATAGATCACAATTGTGAACGTGACGATCTTGGTTTTGGTGATTTTGTCAGTTATGAGTTTGGGATCACACTGTATCTATATTCCAGGTAACCAGTTTGCTAAATGTATAGTCATTTTTATGTTGAGCTCGTTGCAACAAATGCAGCAGTTTTTGGTGGATGGGATCACTTTTGGGTCACATTCACTCATATGCCTTCACACGTTTATTTGAGTGAAAATTCTATGAAAAGCATCTTCGTGTGAATGTTCAAGATTGTGATTCTCTTTATTATTGCTTATAATCCAGTGACGCCTGAAAATTGAGGTTCTGATGTTTGTTCTCTGTGATTCGATTTTCAGGTCGTTTATTTTATCGAAAGAGAAGTGTTCCGGTGGATTTAGTGGAAACGGAACCAATGCCAGAATTAGATGTCGGAAATTAATATGGCTTTCCAAATCAAGCTAACTGAGGAAATTCAAAATTTAAATGTGTATTTGAGTGTCCTTCATACTAGTAGGTGATGTGATGTGAACTACTCATATTGTGCTTACTCATTTTCATGATGTTTCGAAAATAAAGCATGTGGACAGACAGAATTTTGTTTTGCATTCGAATTGTGTAAAAAATACATAGTGAATGTGGTGTTTCGCATGAATATACGTGTGATAGGCTGTATGATTTCAGTCTAAATTTTGTGTGAAATCGTTAAGTCATTGTCGTAAGACAATACAAATGACAGTCCATTTTCTCGTACCAGACTTATGTTTCAACTATTCATCAATGGCAATATGACAACAAAATGGTCAATGTGGACTGTCTTTGACCAAAAAAAACATTCCTAACAGACTACTTTCAGTCTAAGTTTCAGTGATCAAGCATTTGATCGAGTTTGTTGTAGATACTTCGAGAAATCATGGGTTATGGTGACACACACAGAACTAGACTTAATATGCGAAGTTCAACATATTAACATAACTCTACAGAGTACATTTCGCTGAGCCGATCGAACAATGTAGAGAAAGTTCTTCATCCTCCTGGCGTGTCTGATATTGCTCACGAGGTCCCGATCGGTGTCAAATACTTACGGAATCATTTATTTCTAGTACATTCTCCCAACTCACATCATTGATGCTCGTTCAATTTAAACAGAATAATCGCTAAATAATTGAAGGAAAAAATACTCAAGTCTAGTCCTTTGTAAATTACGTTAAATG
Organism: Schistosoma mansoni; assembly: GCF_000237925.1. Taxonomy (NCBI): domain Eukaryota; kingdom Metazoa; phylum Platyhelminthes; class Trematoda; order Strigeidida; family Schistosomatidae; genus Schistosoma; species Schistosoma mansoni. The sequence goes on along the minus strand of NW_017385990.1, from coordinate 925,769 downwards.
ATGAGGCAATTCCAAGTGTTCTCGTCAGTGGAATTTTGACACAATTGATCTCCTTGTTAACTCAGTTGAGACTTCGTAGTATTGCATGATCCATTTTGAACACCATTTGTTCTATTTCGTATGAAATTCCTCAATTCATAATTACTGCCATCAAATCCGTCTATATATGTTTGCATTCGAACGGTTGATAGTCATCCTGAGTTTTGATTGATAAACCTTCTAGACAACTGTGTACATCTATATCTGGTTAGTGTATGGGAGTGGAGGGTGTTTGAGGCAAATTTACTCGTTCGACGTGAAGTTGTATTTGATAGATATTTGCTTGGTGTGCAGATGCCTCGCTAAACTGCGTGTTCCAATCAAAATCAAACTCAGTTTGCAAATACACCACTGAAAACAAACTTCAATTTGATTATGCGTAATGTTGAGACTTGATTTTAAACGAGTGTCTCTATAATCACTTTCGAAACTGGTCTGAGAACATCGTGGATTCTGTGAAATGTTTATATATACCATCGTTTCTTCTTAAAATACCAAAAGCCTTATACTTGATGTAGCTACATAATTCATGTATAGACATTCTGTAGAATGAAAGGTTCACTGACTACTCGCATGTGCGAACTCACCTTAGTTCATTCCGAAATAGCCTTACCCATTAACAAAATAACTCACTTTCTAGACGATAGTCTAATATGAAACATCGTTCAAACCTATCTAAATAGATTTGAAAATAATGAATAAAAACATTTTCAATGTTCCGTGATAAAATGTGTATCAATAGTTAGTCATTGAAGAATATATAAAGAAGAAGAGGAAGATGTGGTATTCGTACTAACGGTTCTTTTGTACTTGGCTGTCGAATGAATTCCATTACCGAATACACAACATTGGTTTGTGACAATCTAGTTTGGTCTGGCTTAAATTGCACAGTTTCAAGAATTCCCAGTAATTGCATTATATCTAGTAATTTGAAGTTTCAATTGCTATGTTAAGCCCATATTCCTTATTACAGTTTCTGGACAGGTCAATTTATCCACTGTTCTTGAGGCGTCTTTTGACCTTTTTAACCATTCACTTGTCAACACCGACTGATTTTGTATGAGCGTATATGTGTGTACACTTCTCCTATTCACTACAAGTCTATAACATATTTTTATCTGGCTATAAATATTGATGAACGCTTGAGTAAATGCAGTTGGCTCACACACCTTAACCACCTCGCGTCATCTTCCTTCACTGTCTTCCATTCGCTTCATACCTCTCAGTTCTTGTTCAGATCAGTGTGTGCGTGTGTGTGTATAATATATGTACTGAAGACTCCATTCTCGTATACGGCTTATTTAATTTCGCTATTTGCCAACGCGATCTAAGTCGATGAAATATACGAAGAAAGCGTTTATTACCATTGAGGAAGTGGATGAGCCTCATTTTCAGTTAGTAGAAATTTCTAATACTTTGACCATTCGTCATGATGGACTACCCTCTTGTGATCACTCCATCTCGCGTTTGTTTAATGATAGTTTCCATTCTCGTGGAAATATGGGTAGTGAGTCAATTAAAACTTCCAAACAATTTACAAATGTGAGCACAAGTTTGTTGAGTGTTTGTCATGTGGAGAATTTCACTCACCTAATTGAAATGTATTTCGTAATTCAAAATGCTTTAGATGTGATAAAAATGGGCACACACAGCCAATTTGTAAAACTGCTGTACATCTTGCCTCAGGTAATACCACACCTTGTAATTCCAACCCTATTGAGTTCAGTGTTTATAATGATCATTTATCTATATCCACGAATGCGAAAAGCGGTAGGGAGTCGTATAGCAGTCCAGAAATGAAAACGCAAATCATGAAGCTTTCGCGAGACAAATGCTTCCAATCAATTAACTTCTGATCACAATTCTCATATCAATCGATTTCACGACTTCCTTACTCACTGGATGTGATAATTTGTAAGTAACGGAGACTATGACACTCACTAGAAAATCGAATACTCATTGGAAAACAAAAAATTTAGAATTATGAATAAACTAATGGGCAAGATTGCATCATCGTTGATTGACGAGTGTCGGAATCGCGCCTGACAACCGAATTGAGTCACCATTCTATGCGAGTTCGAGGACGACACCAAGATGCAGAAAATCAAAGGTCATTGAGTTGAATCTTACAGTGGAATACAATCTCAAATTTGTTATGGCTTGACTCGTTTCAAAATACCAGTTACCAACTGTTACATACGGGTCGTCTGATGCCTGTAATTGAAGTCGAGGAACCATCGCGATTGTCAAAAGCTGAATAATTAAGCACATAAAAGCTGGTATGGGTGAATGTTTCTCGGCTCCAGAAGACAATGATAAAACTGTATTGATTGAACATTCAATCACATTACCGAATCACATAAAATCACTAGTACAGGAAATACTGGGTGTTATAACAAATCACATGCTGCATGTTATGCAGAGCTCAATCCACAATAAATGAAAACAAGAACATTGCATCTTGGAATAACATCACACTCAAATAAATCAATGTATGATTATTCCAAATGAGGTATCACACTAAAAAACAAAAACAAATATTACTCTGAGTGAATCATCATGTATAATAGAAAACGGAAACAGTGTTGAACAAGAATCACAATGAACAACCAATGAGATTACCACTCTTCATCAAGTCATGTCAATTGTGATTCGATAAAACTCATATCCACGTATTTATAACAGTATCGCATGTTTTGTGTCGTGCAGAAGATAGTTCACGTTAATTTAACACAAAGAACATCATATCTCGGATTAAGATGGTGGAGTGTTAAGGAGTTACATAATAGGGCACCTGAAAACATATACGAACAATCATTCATAGATTTAAACGAGAAGGCGGTTCAAAACGCATCACAGAATTTTAAGCCACATCTTACAGAAAATCTTGTAGAAACAAGGCACAATGAATTTCACCACCAATATTTATTTCCAGTAATGCTAAACATTGTACTGAGAATCAATCTTCAACCCTAATGTCTCGGTGAATTGTCGTTCATTTCTTTGTTTATCAGGTTGGTCTGCAACACAGAAAATACTATCCAAATCATACACTTCAGTCAATGTTAATCGCATACTGTAATCATCATCAGTAGGTTAAGCTTACCCTCCAAACATGTCACAAAATATAAACGTAGTACAAGTGTATTTGAAATTGATCAACAAAATGACATGAATCATATAAAAGATTTACATTAAAATGTTTGTCGACATAAGTAGCATACATCACAGTTACACTTCAGCATCTCCAACAGAACTTATTTCATGTTCTTCTGATTTTGTTTTCTCATTCAACTGATGATTGTGATAGTATAAGTTGTTTAAATTAGTATATCTTGAGATAAGCTAGTCAATTAAAGAAATAGGTCAAGTGCACTCAGCAAAACTGTGATAGAAGGTGCACATCTGAATTCAGACTATCACTCGAGTCAGGTCAACTAACATCCAAACATCACTGCCTCTTCAAATCTTCTCCACTTATATAATCACTAAACATAAGCAAACATGCTACAATCTCACTCTCACATTGACTCTCACTGAATTACAAGTGCCAACACGAGACAATTGTACTTCCACACACCCCATCTCACAGACAGTATAAATGCAATGTGTCCACATCCAGCCAATATGCTCCTCTTCATATCACATTCACACACTCTTCTTTCGCCAGTCTGGTTAGTTTACTGAGAATGGTGAGTGTTCAGTATACCGAGGTGTTTATCGTGTATTTGCTAATTCGTGTGTTCAGATGCGCTCCACAGTGTTGTTGTCAATTGTGATGGTCGTGTCACTTGATACTTCAGTGAATGGTGAGATTGTTTTATCAAAGGATGACGTCGTTCCATTTCTGGCTGGTGTGGGTGAGTTGTTCCATGTGATTCACGACTTACTACGTTAACCAAACTGCATACATATCACACGCATGATAACAATTCAAGATGGATTTACAATTTTATTTGATATGATTTGCTAATGATTTTGCTGTGTATACTGCACGTTTTGCTCATGAATATTTTTGCTTTGTAGCATTGGCTGATAAAGCTGCTGTTGGATCTCGACCACTGGACAAGAGAGGCAAGAAAGGGAGTACGAAATCCAAAAATAATAAAAAAGACAAGGGGAAAAACAGCGATGTTTTAAACAATCTAATAAAAGTCATTCCTGCTATTACTACTACTAACTCGTTTGGTAAATAAATCTTCGTCATGACCTATAATAGTTCTGTGTATTTTAATTCGCGTTCGAATTGATGTATAATCTGTGAATGTTAACTTTAGTGATACCATGTGAGGCACTGTGGTTTCCTACACAGCCTCACCTTGAAATATTCACAATAAGTATACGTATGCTTAAACCTATCCAGCCTCATCTATTCATCGTTGTTGAGTGCCGAAAATCGCACTGACAGGCTTGTGCATGATTAATAGGAAAGCCGTGAGAACAAACCTAGAGTATATTTCAAACCGTTCTCAATGTACATACAATATGTGACTGAGTCGAAAACACCAGTGAGAAAAGTGTTATGTATTGATGGTTTTGGTATTCGTAAGACATAAGCTTATCCATCTGCATCCAAACGTTTAGGATGTGGAAGTAGTGGAAGAGAAGATAGAGAAGCACGTGAAGAGTAGATAGTATAAAGAAACCTATCAGCACCACGGCTCGTAGAATATCAACATGAACACGAAACACTCAACAGGGGGAAAAAACAGTTAGGTGAATGTGTGGCAATCGATAATTAAAGTAGTGAGACCTCTAACGAAGCGATTCAGGATATCAATATGTCTTTTCACAGTACATTTTGCAGGGCCGACCTAAACATTGTGGAGAGAGTTCTTCATCCTCCTGGCGTGTCTGATATTACTCACGAGGTCGCCATCGGTGTCAACGACTCACGGAATTATTTATTTCGGACACATTCCACACAAACCATATCAATTTTCAAGCTTCTCTCAGTCGTTTATTCCTCACCGTGTTCATCAACTGATATGATGAGAATCGTGTGAAGAATACATAAGGCGGTGCACAGATGCTTTGACCACAATCGACCAATGTGTGATGGAGCTTCACACTAAAGTTTAGGAAATCAGCTTTATTTTTAAGTATAGTTATAAATAATTTCACAACACCCAAGTAAAATTCACGTTGCTTAGAATGTAAAAGACTAATGACAATGAGATTCTTCCATGTTACCGTAATTTATACAAAATACCCTCATCGAAATTTGTGCAAACATCTACTTATTTGAGTAGCAATAATTGACATCAATCTCATGTGCATGTTCAGTCAATTTACAGATCACTTCAGTTTATTGGAGAGGTAAAATAGTTTGATAAATTGTAGTGTTCGAGGAGTAAATGTACGAGATATAAGCATCAATTCCAACAAAATGCTCACCATACAGTTTCATGACTGCCTTGACCAAATGAGTAATACCTAATCAGGATGTATTTGCAACACAGTATATTTAGGGAAGAAGTAGTGTGCCTACACAGCAATACGCATAATGAAATTATGCTACTGAAGTATAATAGTCACATTTTCGTAAGGCGCACATATTGTCAAGCCAGACGGTTTGCGAATCCTCAGCCTGTAAATCGCGGGACATGGACACAATATCAATCACGTAGTTATCCAAAATGAGCCTAGTAATATTAAAGTTATTTGACACATGTTGAATTTGAGCAGAACAATTGCTAAATATTTGAAGGGGAAATACTCATGTTGAGTGCTTTGTAAATTACGTTGACTAATGAGGTTATAAATTTGCTGTCTCGATTAACTACCTCAGAACTAATTGACAACGATGGTACGTTGTTGAATGATCACACAAGTCAAACACGTTTATTCGAAAATCTGGAAATGTTAATTAGATTAGTGGGAAGTAACTAATGTGACGATTTTCAGTCAACCATAGGAATCTCACTCTACTGGTTATGTCAGTCATCCATCTATCAGTGTAAATGATATTGTCGGAAATTGAATACTCGTTGACATCAACGAACGATCAATCAGTTCATATTCAAGAACATTACTCATGAGATCACTTGACTACTAAACGGCATGGTCACAAATAGGGAAACATTCCAATTTCCAACTTGGTGCTATTCAACATACTAATAACCTGTTCCACACACTTCACTTCATGTATGTTTGACGAACTCAGTACTACTTACAGAATCACATTTTCCATACGATTTATTGTGAATGGTTATTTGAGGCAGCGACTCCGGTCAAGGTTGTCTCATTTATTCAGATCTTATCGTTTATTTTTGATACTAATCCAAGGGAATGCAAACAGTCCAGTCGATGCTGAACTCCTGCATCCGAGTAAATTGAACGAAATTCAGAGTAACATTTTGTCTTGTCGTCAGTGAAAATTTTGACACAATTGATCTCCTTGTTAACTCAGTTGAGACTTCGTAGTATTGCATGATCCATTTTGAACACCATTTGTTCTATTTCGTATGAAATTCCTCAATTCATAATTACTGCCATCAAATCCGTCTATATATGTTTGCATTCGAACGGTTGATAGTCATCCTGAGTTTTGATTGATAAACCTTCTAGACAACTGTGTACATCTATATCTGGTTAGTGTATGGGAGTGGAGGGTGTTTGAGGCAAATTTACTCGTTCGACGTGAAGTTGTATTTGATAGATATTTGCTTGGTGTGCAGATGCCTCGCTAAACTGCGTGTTCCAATCAAAATCAAACTCAGTTTGCAAATACACCACTGAAAACAAACTTCAATTTGATTATGCGTAATGTTGAGACTTGATTTTAAACGAGTGTCTCTATAATCACTTTCGAAACTGGTCTGAGAACATCGTGGATTCTGTGAAATGTTTATATATACCATCGTTTCTTCTTAAAATACCAAAAGCCTTATACTTGATGTAGCTACATAATTCATGTATAGACATTCTGTAGAATGAAAGGTTCACTGACTACTCGCATGTGCGAACTCACCTTAGTTCATTCCGAAATAGCCTTACCCATTAACAAAATAACTCACTTTCTAGACGATAGTCTAATATGAAACATCGTTCAAACCTATCTAAATAGATTTGAAAATAATGAATAAAAACATTTTCAATGTTCCGTGATAAAATGTGTATCAATAGTTAGTTATTGAAGAATATATAAAGAAGAAGAGGAAGATGTGGTATTCGTACTAACGGTTCTTTTGTACTTGGCTGTCGAATGAATTCCATTACCGAATACACAACATTGGTTTGTGACAATCTAGTTTGGTCTGGCTTAAATTGCACAGTTTCAAGAATTCCCAGTAATTGCATTATATCTAGTAATTTGAAGTTTCAATTGCTATGTTAAGCCCATATTCCTTATTACAGTTTCTGGACAGGTCAATTTATCCACTGTTCTTGAGGCGTCTTTTGACCTTTTTAACCATTCACTTGTCAACACCGACTGATTTTGTATGAGCGTATATGTGTGTACACTTCTCCTATTCACTACAAGTCTATAACATATTTTTATCTGGCTATAAATATTGATGAACGCTTGAGTAAATGCAGTTGGCTCACACACCTTAACCACCTCGCGTCATCTTCCTTCACTGTCTTCCATTCGAATGTTCCTCATTAGCTCTGTATTTTGATAGCTAGAGCTAGCAAGGGATGTGTCAGATGAGCTAATGAAGTTGCTTGAGGAGTTTACCCAGAAGGCAAGGGTGGGAGTACTCTATGA